>NW_022986898.1:0-405 GCF_010094085.1 Westerdykella ornata
GGGTTCGATTCCCAGAGCCGTCAAAGGTAAACCACATGGAGGGGTAAGGCGGGGTCGGCCCGGAAAAACATGAGCCCTAGCTCAAGAAAAATGGCCTCAGCTTGCTGAGCAGCAGCCTGGTGCCTTGGCATCAGGTGACAATACCAAAAAAAATGGCCTCGGCTTGCCGAGCAGCAGCCTGGCATCTTGATGTCAGGTGACAACAACACCAAACCTGCAAAAAGTACCCGACAATAGCTAGCCTCCCTAGCTAACAACATCCGACAACAGCTAGCTTCCCTAGCTAACAATACCCGACAATAGCTAGCCTCCCTAGCTAATAACACCCGACAATAGCTAGCTTCCCTAGCTACCAACACCTTGGCTATTCTAGCCGCTGACAAAGAGCTATCTTCAACCCAGAGA
>NW_022986898.1:1000-131793 GCF_010094085.1 Westerdykella ornata
ACCTTTGGATAGCTTGAAATAGATCCCAACCTACCCAGCCATTCTCCCTTGTCTCACGCAGTTGCAGTGCAGGCCTCGGAGATCCAGCCGCTCGTAGAGACCCAGGGACCGTCCTCACAAGTAGTAATAATATAAGATAAGTTTTTATACAAAGCAGCGCGAAATATTTAAAAAAGTACTATTGTTATAGCTTTAAAACTCCTGCCTCGCAGGATGCTATTTTCGCACGAAGAATTTAATTATGTCATCGACCCGCTGGGGCTTGTACAGAAAGGCAGGTTGGTTGCCCCCGGCAACGGTGGTAACCAAGCGAGAACATGACAACGCATCGCGACCCCAGTGCGAGCTTCGAGTGTACTTACTGACGTCTTCTCGAGAAAACAGACTCCATTAGATGTTTAACAGTCGTACTCATTAGCACCCTCTGTAAATTCGCCTGGCATCCGGCCACGGGACTGGAAAGAAAGCCACATGGCTGCAATCCAGCAGTCAACCACACCATGTGCCACACCGTTCGCGACGTACGGGAGCGACGAGGAGGTGAGGTTTTTAGTCCAACAATCTGAAGAAGATGCCGTGCAAGAGATTTCCGGGCACGACATAGGTCCTCCTGATGAATTAATCCCCAGCATCGAGGAAGACGACAGGCATGTGCTCGATTCATACGACGCCTCTTTCTACAGCGCGCGGCCGCCTGCTTCCGAGCGCATACGAACGACATCCGGCATGACATCGACAAGCTTCATTTCCTCCCTCCCCTCCGAACTCTCAATCCGATCGCAACCAACAGTGCCCGTCCAGTATGGCTACGATGGAGCAACTACCCGTATCAAACAGCGGCCTCTTTTCCGGAACCCTGCTTCGGTGCGCGCAATGCAGATGTCCTCCCCGCCGCCGCTTCCCGGTTTTGAAGGTCCCCACGCCAGAGTTAAGGGTGCATATCAATTTACAACACCAAGCAGGAAAGGGAGATCCGAGACACCCATGTCAACCTCCGGCTCACGGAAGTCAGGGTCTTATCGAGGATCAATCCATAGAGCGTCCCATGACCCTCCGGCTCCCGGGCCAACGGCTACAGCGACACCGCAACAGCATCTCCCATTGGTGCTACTACACGTGACGATCCTTCCGATGCAGGTACCATACCCGCCAGACTTGATGAGCAAAGTGATGCCTCGGTGGCTAGTGGAGAATTACAAGCTACTTGAGGGGAAACTGCAAGATGTGGTGCTGATGCAACGTGGGCTCCTGATAGCTCACCCCAACGAAGAATACGATTTACTAGAAGAAAGAATTCTGGAATCTTTGGAGCTCAGGACACCTCGACTGCTGAAGTGCGGCCACTTTCTCGGTTCGGGAAGTGATCGAAGTGACATCAGTAGCGGCGATGAAAATGCCAGTGACGCCGACTATGAACCTGGTAGAGGAAGCAGCATGAGTGGCGGGACCATGACGGCCGAAGATGAGGATGACCCTCGATACTCGGATGCCGGAAGCGATTGTATGGACGTATGCGCCGACTGTCATCGGCAAGTGAAAAGGCCAGGGCAAGGGGTTGGGTTAGGCAAGAAGAGGTGGGATCTCAAGGTCTATGCGGCGAACGGTTTGATGCGAGCTGGAGCATGGTCCGCTGCCTGGAAAGAGATGGAGAGGTGCGATGTGGAAATATCGCCATGGATCCCCGAGGACGTGAGAAGCGCTGTACAGAAGAGAGTGGAAGAGGAGCAGGAGAAACTGCAGCAAAGATTGCTCTACGAAGCGGAGGTCCAACGCTTGGTAGATCAGGAAACGGCCCGCCTGGAGGAGCTTGGATTGCGGACCGACGCAAAAGCGCTCAAAAATGAGGACCAGCAAGTCATCCGAGCAGCGGGAGAAGCCGAACTGAGGGGGCAGGCGGAGAAAGAGCACGATATGAAGCAACTAGTGGAGGAGATGTTGGCCCGTAAAATGGAAGAGATCAAAGAAGTGATGCGTCTCGAACTTGGAGACAGGTTAGAGGCAAACTCAAGCGCAGTGGCAGAACGATTTGGATCATTGGAAAAGGGACTGAAGGGACTTCAACAATCCATCGCCGTGTGGGTGCCACCCATCCAGCCTCGGCCCTCAACACCGTGCCAGCCTTCTCTCCTCGACAATACAATTGTCCGGATTCACAATGCTGAGGTACCGCGTCATCCGCGAGGTGTCAAGATCCCACTCGGAGTACTACTAAAGAATTATCTGTTGATCCTCGCCAAGGATGAGAAAAACGTGGCTCTTTTCGTGCTACTTATGCTGCTTGTCTATCTCGTCCTGCACGGTGGGTCTGCTCCAGTTACATATCAGCCATCGGTACAGGTTCACTCTCTAGACCAAGAGCAGACAACAACTCTGGCTTCTGTATATACCATGACATCTACGGCCATTGCTCCGGAATTTTCCATGGCCACTACAACTGCTACTATTACCGCCACCACCACCGCCACGGTCACAAAGGTGGAATATCTCATGGAAAGTGAAAGTTCAGCTGGCCCAACACAAGACACCAACATGACGAGCGTACAAGTAAGGGGCTTCGATGAGGACACCAGATCGCAACGTGTGGTGGATCCATTGCATGAAACGAAAGCATCGAGTGTAGTTGAGACGGTCAGGGAGGACGAGGGCATCGAACTTCATGCTCCAGAGGATGAACGACCCCCTCGTACAAGTTCGGCTTTTCAAGCAACAGTCATAGTAGGGGCCGCCAACAGCGTCGTCGCACCTACTGCGCTAAAAGGTACCCGTTCCTTTGAGATAACAAGCGCGACACCGGACGCAAACACGGATGGCACGGTATCACCTTCCACTCCACACAAGGCTTTCCAGCTCCAGGGTCCCGCTGCACCCTACTGTACCTGGCACAATGGATCCCCATTGATAGCCTCGAGAATCTCCACCGATGCGGACTCCTGTCTAGCATGAGAGACCCACAAGCGTCCTGCTATGAGGCATGGTGAAGCTGGAGTGAGACGGGAATTCCACCCGAGCTCACCATCCAGTATGGACAGTGAAGCGTTCAGGCATCTACTAAACGAACGCACGGGAAGCGCAGACTCCATGCATGTATCAACGCCTGCATCCTGTTAGCCTTGCATGTCCTTCTCAGCGGCACGATTCCGTTTGATTTTATTTCTTTTCTTATAGCCAGCACTGGCATTCCATAGCGAGGTGTTGGGGTTCGGGATGTTTGCGCGACGAGTTCGCTAGTCTTTCGGGTCGGGGCTTGAATCTACGTAAATAGCGCAATATACTCTTTATGTGGTTGCCAAGAAAAACGCATATTACTTCTCGAAGAGGTGGACAATTGGGGTGCAGATGACAGCAAGCGCAAGCTAGCTTTATCGCACTGGTTCTTTTCCTGCAAGCTTGTCCGTCCTGTTACACGGCCGGTCCATCACCAATATCCAGAACGGATATTCGCAGTAGGAGAGGAGCTTGCGCCGACACTTCGCTCGAAAAAAAATTGGAAATCCGGTATTCACCATTTACATGGGGTTTCAGCCATCATCCGCGCCGGCCTGATGCCTCCGGGCTTCTGCTCTCTTTCTCGTCTTCGCATTCGACTCCTCCACCCACTTGTTGTATGCGTCCTCTCCCTGCGCCAGCTTGTCCTTGACTACAACTTTCAACAGCTCACCCACAAAACCGACAAAGTTGTGTCTCCGTAGGGCATTCTCCCACAGCCACTCGGTCCGTTTACGCTCTTCGGCCTCCAGTGCTTCCTGATCACCTATCTCTCTGGCGCGTATCCGGAGGTCGCGGACGCAAGCGAGGAGATTGAACCGGATCTCGCTGGGAGGGTATCGGGCGATGCGGCGTTGCAGGACCGGAATGACCTTATCAGGGAAATCGGGCACCGTGCAATCGCCATGCGATATGGGAGCAGGCTGGAGGCCGTCGAGCTCGTAGAGCTTGCCGTTTATAGAAGTATAGCTGCCATGTGATGAGCGTTGTGGAAGTCCGAATCCGGAGATTATGCGTACGCGATGAAGTGATAGACGTCATCGTCTTCTGTCGCCGCCCGCTGAGTCTCGTCTATAAATGGCGAGGATCTGGCAAACGAATTGTGCACCTCTCGGATGAGGTCCGAGTTCGACAACGTCTCCCCGCGTAGCTGCGAGATGGCATTAGCAAAGAACATGCGTGGACCCGATCCTGTTCCGTACATCTGGTGGGAACTCGGCAGAGAATGCCTTGAAGTCTCGCAACTCGTTCCCGATATCCACCTCGCCGTCCTTGTTCAGTAGCACCGAAAGCAGAGCCTGCGTCCCACATGCGTTTTGTATCGTCTGGGCGGCGAAGAAGATGTCGTTTGCCGCCTCATAATCAAAGGTCCCATCCCTAGGCGTCTCGGACGGACGCTCGCCCGTGGGGTATTTGAAGAGGAAGATAACACCATAGATATCTCCGAGGCGCCGAAGCTCGTCCGGTTCCAGAGTTATGAGCTCGTCGAACTGGACGTCCTTGACGCCGAGCTTCTCGATGAGGTAGGTGAAGACACCCTATTGTGGTCAGCGAGAGGACAGGGGAAGGCGATGGTCACGCTCACAGCATCGCTTTCTATTGTATTCCAACCCCCTGACATGGCTAGTCGGGTAGATTGGAGAGGGGCTGCGCGGTGGTTACGGATTGTGTTTGCAGTGACGCAGCTTGGATTCTTCTGCCGACGAGGTCGGAAACGCTTGGCAACTTCGGAACGGTTCCGAAATTTCGGAAATGCATCATTGAAGTGGATGGGGCGGCGACGGATCGCTTACCGGTACACGTGCCTGATGGCGAAGAGTTCTGGAATGACCGAAGGACTACTTTGATGTACTTGTTCCTAGCCCGGCCTGTTTCCACCAATACATAGGTACGGCTCGGTAATAACAGCACTGTACTTGTCCATGATTTAATCTGCATGCTCGATTGATGAGCGTTTGCGACGACACAGTAGCCGAGTCTCCCAAAAGAGAAACTCGTGGAACTCCCCATCAGTTTCCTTCCAGTTCCTTGTCTAGAAGAACGGGGACACATGGATGGGCCAGACTGGCATCTTCATTTCTCAACCCGGCTCTGACCCGGCTCCCACCTCGCCGCTGCCAAATTCCAATAATGAAGACGCAGGAAGCGTTCCCGGCACCCGGTCAAGGGTAAGCGACTTTGCAGAAGTTGTTGCAGGCTTTTTGCAGCGGCGGCAATATCTACTGTGCACAACAGACCGAATAGCGACTAGGGGCATCTGCTGTAACCAGTACACAAATTCGAGCGCTCGATAGTCGATACCCTCCATGTCCAACCAATACCGGCAAAATGTTTCACCCCCGCTTAATAGGCACTGTCCAGGAAGTTACTTGTTTACAGGAGGGATGCATGTGCGGATCGAGGCGCCTACACAGTACTTAGTGGGCTAGCCGTTCACAGCCACGGAAGCATCAAGCGCTCAACGGCCAGGGAATCCGATAGTCGCCCACGGGCCCCCGTAGCTTGAGGATCCGATTTGTCGAACGAAAGCGTTGAACTCGTCGACGATTGATCTTAGATTTAGCCTAGTAGACTAACGGCCGATGGGGAGGTACGGTATGGAATCTCTTGGCTGCTGTCGAGGAGAAAAAAAGGAAGAGAACGGAGAACAAGGCTCGGGATGAAAGGAGCCGCCGCTGTCAGCACTCAGCTGTACCGGTCTGTCTCCAGTAGCAGGGCTACGCATCGCCTGCCGGAAAGCTGGGTTGAACCGGTGTTGCGGAGCGCTGGGAATCCTGCCTGGGAGCCGCTTCGACAACCCTGCTTGACACGCCCTCTGTGCAACAATCATGCCTCTGGGAGCATGCTCTGTAGTAAGCCAATGATGAGAATGGGCAGAGCCATGCACTTTAGACAGTACATAGTACTTGTAGATACACAGAAGTCCGTAGAGTAGGTGTGGATGGGTAGGAACCCGAGATTGTAAGTGCAAGTATAGTACCATCTACTGTGTACTGTGTACGAAGTGTGTGCCTATCTATCCCGCCCAGTGACCAGGGTTTGCACCACCACCCCGCTCGCAATCGCTTCCCCAATGCGATTCGGCCCAGTACCAAGACCAAGCCAAGCATGGCCACCCAAAAATATCCACCCATCATGTTCGACCCGCATTCTAGCTTGCCAACAGTGTCAGATTGAAGACTACTGCACTTGGATGCACGCTTCACAGTGCACAGAGAAGGGGTTGTTCCTGGTGAAAGCAAGGAGACTTCTGCTCCAGGGTAGAAATTGAATCTGGTATCGTTTGAAAAGTACATGCCAAATGGAAACCAATCGTAAATCATCACCACATCGCCAGCCATACTCCGAGGCATTGGCGCTTCCGTGACGAGCCTCTTCAGCAAATGGCTGGACTCGCTTTCAGCCTTCACCGACTCCCATCCAAGCCACGGGCGACATGAGAATGCAACCAAGAGGCACGGCGCGAACCGGGCAGCCGTAGATGACGCTCAATCAGCAAGAGCAGCACTAAGGGACCCGTCCCTACTGCGTGCGGCTTACGTATAGTATAGCCTTCGAGGCCAACGTTGGACTGTGGAAAAACACAAAATGGGCCCCGTCTTGCGATGCGGCGCGTACGTAGGACGAATGTGTGCATCCGTCTTCTGAGGGTAGGTTTGGGTTCGCGAGTGCGAAGTGTTGTCCATCGTCCCAACTCCAGGCCCTCTTCTAGGTGTGGGACGCGTGTGGAGAGTAATCGGGCGGATGGGTGACGGTAGCAGGTGCTGTTGTTGTGGCGCTCGGATGAGGCTGGAGTTTGGCCTTGTTGTTGTTGTTGTTGTTGTTGTCGTCGTTGTTGTTGTTGTCGTCCCTGGACGCTGCTTCAGCCTCTGTTCGTCACGTCCAGATGGGAGTGGCCACGAACCCGCTGGCATGGTACCCCATCGGCACACCAAAACCGTACGCGTGATCCTCGGGCATCGAGTAGGGCGGCGGGATTGTGGCGGGTGACGCCAACGGAGACGTGTAGCTTGTCGACGACGTATAGCCGTCGATGGACCCGCGAGGCACTTCCAGGTAAGGCGACGTCGGTCCCGAAGCCAGGCCGTTGGGAACGAACGTAAGAGGCGAGGGGGCAAAGGCAGGGCTGAGGCTCTGTCCGTAGCTATACTGCGCAATCTGGTTCTCCAGCTCCACGTTGAGCGACTCCAGCCCATACGGCGATTGCTGCATCGGCGAAGCGTCGGCGGCCTGCTGTCTAGCCCACTCGCGTCGCGTCTTGTACGAAGACGCCATGTCGACGGCAAACTGGATCAGATAGGCCAGGGACTGCGTCCGCTCGTCGTATCGCGGGTCCTGATACGCCTGGACAATGTGGATAATCTCCTCCAGGGGCGGGAGCGAGAGATTCGCACAGAAGACGGAGCCGATGTCGCGAAACAAGGGCTCCAACGCCAACGCAGTGGCGTAGAAGTGACCGAGCACAACCAGTACGGTGACTTCTCCTCGCTTGGCAGCGAGTAATGAGATGGGAACCCAGAACAACCACTTGCGGAGAGTGTAGAGTTGGTTGAATTGGTCTTCGGCCGTCTGTGCCGAGCCCGTCGCTCCCAGGCGGTCCAGGTACCCTCGAAGCTGGTCCACCCACTTTGACTCCTGGTCGTGGCGGTTGAGGTACGGCTGGAGTCGCTGCAGGGAAGCATGGACGTCGGAGAGGATTCGTACGTGCTCTCTCCGCCTCTGTTCGGTGATGGGTGATGCAACCAAGTTCACCAACGTCTTGCTCGGCATTGGGCTGTGTTCAGCAATGTAGTCGGCGAACACGGACTCGTGTCGCCATGGCTGCATCGCCTGGATGACCTGAACTTTGTCAGCGCACATGCGGGCTGCATCGGAGCACTTTTGGACTTACCGTCCTTGTGCCAGTGACGAGAGAGGCCCATCCTCGCCTGGAAAAAAGAGCCGTTAGCTATGCGGACTGGTGGGTCGGGTGGGCACAAATTACCAGTCGGTTGCTTGCCACGAGAGTAGCAACGAGGAGGCAAGGACCGCGTCAGAATTGGACCGTGTGAAGTTGGCGATGCCTTCATGCAGGCCCTTTAGGCCGATGCCGTGGTGATGGAAGGCGAGATTGCGCGTCTCACTTGACTGAGATATCCACGCCAAGTGCGAGGCGGAGAAGGCAAGGATGGAGTGCATAACGAATGGATGCATAGCAGCAATACCTAGAAACCTACAAAAGGTTTGACCTTGTCAGCAAAACTGGAAAAGTCACAACAAGAAGCAGACGATGGGCTGGCTCACTTGGGTATCATGTCTGTCCAAATGGTGAGGTGCGAGGTTCGGTTGCGAAACATCTCGTTGGATATCGACGAGAGGTGATGAATCAGGCGGAGCTCCGTTTTGGAGTATGCCGACCACTGAGGCAGCGGGTAGATTCGAAGCTCGGGAAAGGGGAACTCTCCCGTCTGGCGCCAGAGCTCGATGGTGGTGTTGATCTCAGCGGTCCACAGGAGGTTGGGTTGCTGGGGGGATTTTGGAGACTCTGGTATCAAGGCAGCGGGGCTATCCATGTAGTCGCAGCGGACCTGATGTTTGGTACAGTTACGGCTATCTCAACCGTCAGTGCCTGGCAGGTGATGGAGACGGCGTAGACAGGCTCACCATTGTGGGAACGTCTCGTCGCAGCGGATGTGTCTCTTTTTGCAAGTCTTGCATCCTTTGCGGGACTTGGTATGGCTCCGACGAGAGGGGCCACCACCGGGTCCTGCCATTGCTTTGGCGCGCCTTGGGAGGGAGCGGGTGGAGAGGGTTGGGGAAGTGGGCAACCAGGAGCAGAGGGTGATGGTTGACGAGACTGATGAGCAACGGATCCGACCAGGGTGGACTTGATGCGTGGTATGGTGGGTATGGTGGGAGTGAGGGATGACTAAAAGCAAGCAACGGAGGGTGGTGGAGGAGGCTGGACAGGACGTTTGATGATGATAAGTAGATGAGCCTGGAAGCGGCGTCGAGGAGATTGCATAGGACTGAATAGGGCTGAAGGGACACCGACGCAATGACAACAATATGGACTCCCCCGAACGGGCAGTCAGTCAACAACGAAGCGAGGTGACAGGAGGGCGGGTGTTGAAAGAGGTGTTTGGAGCTTCACCCCTGCAGAAAGGCCATGCAGGATCCGGACAAGGCTAGAATCTCGAGATTGACCGTGCTCCGCTAGGGAGCGTGGACTCCATACCGGTATGTACCCTGGCGGGAACAAAGCGCAGAGGCAGGTCAGAGCTGGGGGATAGACGTCAGGAAGAGAGGGTTGAGTGGCAGGGAACGACATGGGGGCGCGCCGCGGCTGGACCGTGGACGCTGAAAGGGCTCGCGCTCCGGGCTACAAATAGTACCGAGCTGCTAGTCCACCGAAGAATGAGAGTGGAGGGAGGGGTCCGTGTGGTTGCGTCTGTCTGGTGTGGGCGCCAGTCGTCTACTACTGTGTACTGTGTAGTAAGGAGATGGCTATTACTCCTCTGTACGGACTTGGTGTGGCAGGGACCGAGTGGAGTGGCGGCGGCCATCTACCACTGTGGTATCCTACTGTGTAATAAATCATCAGCAGATGGGCGGCCAGCAAAAAGGCAGCAGGCGGCAGAGCGCCTGGCTCCATCCAGCCCGCATCATCTCGCGTGGACAAGACATGCAAAAGGTGTGTGTTTGTTCCTTGGGTTGCAGGAGAGACAAGGAGAAAATGCGACCAGCTGGGGGTCCCAGCGGATCGTCGACGAGCATCTGCCATCAACTTGCAAGGAGAGAAACCAAACCCGGACGCACAGGCAGGCAAAGGGGCAGAGCGTCTGAGCGATGCCGGTGAGAAGCGGGAGTGGTCGGGCTGCGGAGGTGGTGGGCGTCCCCCAGCCGGTCGGGGGCTAGGCGAGGCTTCACCATGGGCATCTTCATCTCATCATCATCAGGCTTCAGCAGCAGAAAGACAAGAAGGAAAGACAGGGTGCCAGACCCCCTGCGCAGCTGGCCGTCCTGGGGCCGTCCTCGGCTGAGCGACGAGGCAACGGGGGAAAGGCGGAGAAGGAGGAGTAAGGACGAGGACGAGGAGGGAGCCATGGCGTTGTTGAGACGTTTGGGCTTGCGGCGTGCATGAGCCGCTGCCGCAAGTTATTACCATACTTATACCACAGTACTGAATGTGCAAGTTCGGAGTACTGCAGTAAATAATGGGAGCCCATGCGAGTTGAGGATGCAGCAACCCGGATCGCAGGGCTCGTCGCAAGCAAGCGCAAGGCCCTATTCCGTACTCTGGCGTGAAGAATCAACCATTCTTTTGTGCGGGTGGGAGGAGGAGAGCACAGTAGTCGATACACAGGAGTACATAATAGTACAGGTGATAATGACCAAAAAGAAGAGAAGAGGGGGAAGGGATGTGGAGGGGAGAACGCACGGTCAACTCGACCACATGCATGCCCGGGGTCACGGACACGGTTTTCCTGCAGCCGATGGCCAAAAATAGCTGCTCCATGACGGCCCATGGACCAGCTTCTCCGGGCCCCTGGCAACTTGGCGAGGTTCCGGGTAAACCGTAAGACGGGACACAGACCAACAAGACTACCGCTAAGGGTATGGATACACAGGACGGACGTACCGTACAAGACATACCAGCCATGGCCATACCACTACCGCTGAACACTATCAAATGTGACAACTCACAACAATCACACAGTACGGAGTATACTGTAGCTAACAGTCGTCATGAGAAGCCGAGCATGCATCCAGCGGCTGCGGGCTCCAAGCACCATGAAGTGCCGCAGACACCGTGGCCAGCCTCGAGGATAAAATTGGGTCGTCGACGGATAATTAGCGAGAATTCCAAGGCCGCGGGCGCAAAGTCCCCCAGAGCCGCTGCTGGAACCTGAACCTGAGGGATGAACCCGAATCTCATGGGTGCGAAGCGCTCCAAGGTGAGACACTGAAACCGAGTCTCGGTCCTGTCATGTAGGGCTGAAGATGATCGTCCAGTGAGTGGCAACGACGACGGAAAAGAGCAAGAGACGCGAGGTACGAAGCCCAGAGGCGTCACTGGGGAGCGTGTCGGAGGCCGATGCAAAAGTACACAACTTGGCCGTTCAGTGGTTGGGGTGTTGGGAGCTGGCGACTGAGGCCCGTGGAGACTGCCCAGGTCGCGGAAGAACCGTGGTACTCTCGGTACACTGTGTTGCTACATGGTATGGAACGAACAAGTGCAAACGACGGAGAACGAGAAGGGAAAGAGCCTCCTCTGTCTGGTATTCAGTATTCCTTTTTGCAGCTTCTGCAACGGCTTGTGGTGGCAGTTTACTTATGACCAGCCTTCGACGCATCGACGGATCGCTTGTGCTATTCTTGGAAATAAACTCTTCTTTGGCTCAAGGCCAGTGCCATGCTGGGAGCAGGGTTACCCCACCCCCTCTGCTCCGCCAAAATGCTTCTGGGGTCGATTGGGCCCCTCGGTCCACCGTCCACCCCTCTACACGGGACTGTTTGTTCACAGGATCAAAAGGACAGACTTGGAGATGGAGACGACGGGTCCATCATCATCATGATTGCACCAGCTGGACACGTTGAGGTGTGCAGCAATGCGCACGCCCATACTCAGTACTGTGTTACAACAGTAAGTAATAACACTAATAATAATGTGGACTCAACGGTGAAACTTGGCCGTCCACCCGCGCACCTCGCAATCAAAAAGCCGTCCATTTCGCTGCAAGCCACAAGTTGCCTTCTTGCTTGCCTTCCCACGACCGACTGGTCGCGCGCCAATCACCCCTCATAACCCACCACCCGCAGAGCCCAAAATAGGTGGCTACGCTCCACCCTTTTCTTCTCTCGCCGGAGCGGGACTCGGGACTCGGGAGACGCCAACAAGCAAACTAACAGTACTGTGTCCTATGAACGCCAGGGTACCGAAACAACCTGTCCTATGGACCTGGCTCGAACGCCAATACTTGTAATAAATAGGTACTGAACACAAGAACCCCGGCATTTTGATTGAGGACCTGCATCCTGCCAGTGGTCCCTTTGCCGTTCCTTGGAAAGTTGAACCTCCTTCAGCTGGTCAAGGGTCATAGAATCGACTCTCTACCTATGCACATGCAGAAGTGCCCAGAGCACCACCAGGCCAAAGCGCTGCTTTACCGAAACGGATGCGGCTCAAAACGACCCATGAGTTCCAGTCTCCACCCCTCTCATCCACCATCCTCTCGCCAGATTGCATACACCCAGCGCCACGACTTGGTGAACCGCAGACAACCACTGTAGCTAGCTCAAAGTCAATTCCCGTCGCTGTCACCAAGAGTTATCGCATCTGCGGGAAACCCCAGAGGCCCCGGGCAACTGTTTTCCCTCACCCAACCTCCTCCTTGACGTCCAACCAAATGTCCATTGCATCTCGATTCCAAGCCCCACGTCTGTCGTGTTCCCAAAAGACTGCTCCACCGACGTTGACATCTGCCATTTGCCGGCTTGAACCATTGCGGCTCATTACGTGCCAGCTGCCCTCGTCTTCAGAGTTCCACCTCCATCCATCACCGCGAAAATACGTGCATGCAAGAGCAGAGCGACAAGACAGCTTCATTTTCCACAAAAGACTCGCTCCGTTTCGGCACTGCTACCTATTTAGTACTATATATATGCCATGCTTGAGCAAACCGACCGCCGACGAATGTTGATGCGGTGCAAGGCAAAATCGTGTATGAATCCAAACAGGAATCGGGACATTGATGGACGTTGTTGGCGTGCACTTCCCATGAGCCGTCTATACATTTC
Organism: Westerdykella ornata; assembly: GCF_010094085.1. NCBI lineage: Eukaryota > Fungi > Ascomycota > Dothideomycetes > Pleosporales > Sporormiaceae > Westerdykella > Westerdykella ornata. The sequence goes on from NW_022986898.1 coordinate 13,766, forward strand.
TCCAAACCTCTTTCGCATATTAGAAGCCCGCTTCGCTCACGGTATATGGACAGAGCTGCACCTTCACTGGATTTCACTGTCGTTGCCGTCCGTCGCCTGAGCTTCCGCGACCACCCCTTAAACGACGGCAGCCATACGTCGCGGATCTAACAGTTCCCGATAGCTTACTCATACGAGGTACAGTTCACGGAATTGTGCTTGGTCCGTCGGTGGTAGATTGCCTAGGAACCCGTCAAAGTCCGGTATCATGCCCTTGTACTGCTGAATCACCTAGATTTCTCTTAGCCTCGCCCAAGTCTCTCCAACGTCATGCTGCACTCACCCGTTGGAACGTCTCTCGAAGCACCTTCTGTTCGCCCGGTCCCTTGACCGCACTGACATCAGCTCGAGCCATTTCGCAGAAGAAGTCGAGGAGGCTCTGTTCCATCGCCTGGGGATTTGCGAGTATAATCTGCATGAATCCGGTGAGAGCATGCCCCTTCTCGTCTGTCCACGACACATGTCTGATAGCCCGCAGAAAGGGCGGCGCAATCTGCGCTAGATGCACCGCGAGGTGGGAAGCGCATCCTAGTCCCAGCCTTCCCAACGCAATTGCTGCGTTCTCATTCAACGATTGCGGGACACCCTCATCGAACAGGATGATGGCAATCTTTTGGAGGAGTCTGTCGACGTACGGCTGCATACCCTCATTTTGCCTCATCGCAATCTCCCCAACCGACCAACAGGCATTGTTAATGACTGAATAGCCGGTCTCCAGCCCATCCTTCCTGACCTGGGAGAGCTCCAGCTGATTTATCAGGATGTCTAGGATCGGAGACAGGTGTGGTTGCAGCTGTGCGAAAACGTATATAGCGCAGTCCCCGAGGAGCGCGTATGCTGACTGTCTCACGTCGTTGCTTGAGTCCTGCATACAGACAGCAAGCATCTGGAAGAAGTTTGGCTCGCCCGCCACCAGTTGAGCACTTGAACGAGGCTCCAATGCCTGGATGATTGCACTAAGCAAGTCGAGACTCGTCACCAAGAAGTCCTTGTCTGGCACCTCGAACGCTTCATTCTGTGCCGCCTGCATCGATTCTTCGAGGTTGCGGTGGATGATGTTGATGCATCGCTTGAAGATGTCCGGTGCGTAGCTGGAGAACATGGGACCAAGTGCCGTAGCAACATACGAGAGGCACTCCAACAGAGGGAACATCTCTCTCGATTGATCGGAGACCTTGCCCCACCGTTGGATGAGGGCCGGCATGAGCATATTGACCAGCTCCTCTTGTGCAAGGGCGGGCCCCACATGCTCGGCGAGCGTTTGCACGCAGTCGTAAAGGATGAACATGTTCCGATCCTTGTACCTGGCGAAACACTGGACGAATTGCTGGACAATGACGGGGCAGTACTGTTTCAGCTGGGTGTTTGCCTTCTCTTCCAAGTTTGCGAATGCGGAAGCGGCCGCCTCCTGCACTCGCTTGTTAGGGTCCAGCATTCTCTTCAGGATGCCGTCCATCATTGGTACGAAAAACTGCTCCTTGCCGGCAGCGTCCAAATGAGATGCCCAGGCGGAATAGCGACCGAGCGACCAGCATGTGATGATGCGAACCACCGGCTCCGAATCATCCAACAGCGATATGAGGTACGGGGTAAGCATGGGGAGATGTGGCTTGACGACGTCCATGCAGCCTTCTGCAATGGCACCTAATGCGAGGACCGCGGCTTCTCTATTCGGCCATTCGGCGTGACTGAGGTTGGTAGTGAGGTACGGGAGGGTGTTGTTAAAGACCTGCTCGTGGAAAACGGATGCCAGAACGTCAAGGGCAGCGGCTGAGCACTTGCGAAGATTCCATTGCTCTTCTGGGTCTCCATACTCTTCGTCTGATTCGTAGATCTCGCCCTCACTCAGGTCATCATCCTCAAAACCAAAGGCAGACGATCCGCCGCCGGCACCATTCGGATTCGGCGTGGTGTCATTCCCGTTGGCGTTTGTGGCCCTGGCGGATTTGGATGTGGCAAAGGTTGGCTTGATGTCCTGCTCGCGGTCTTCTTCCTCGGCGTCTTCCTTTTCCCCTTCGAGGCGCAAAATGTCGTCTTCGCTGTAGACCATGCTCTCGAGCAAAACGGGAACAATCTTTCCCAGATGCGGGCCTAGCGAATCTCGCAGCTTTTCGTGTTCGCTGACACAGAGCCAGAATTCCGCCGCATCCAGAGCCAGGTCCTCGTTGTTCGGGTTCTTTTGTTGGGCGACCATATAGTCAACCAAGCCAGCCATATGTGGGATGATTTGTTCGGGGGCGATATCTGCAATGTGCACAAACGCGCGACATACATGCTTCCGAACCTCTTCGCTCTGATCACCGGCGAGTTGAAAGAGTTGGAGCATTAGCTGGTCCAGGTATGACATGACGGCCGAGGGTTTCTCTGGGATGAAGATGTTGATGGCTGCAAGTGCGTCACCACGCACCTTGGGCGAGGGGCTCGCGGTGAACTCGAGCAGTTTGGGGAATAAGAAGCTCAACGGCCGCTCACCCTGGTAGACCTTATCGAGAGCCTTTCTGTTGTCTTCACATATCTTCAAAAGCGCACTCATCCCACCCTCTTGAGCTTGCGATGTAACGTCGCCGCTTGAGTTGCTGATTAGAGATATCAGGTTGGACAAGACCTGTGGCCACCCCATTATGCCTCCTTGTCGCACCATCTCCGTAATCACATTACCAGCATGGCCGCGCATCTGAGCATTCTGGTCGCGCAGGCTGTCGAAGATGACGGAGCGGACGTATGCCTTGGTGGTGTCGTGCATTTGTTTGTAATGTGTTCTCACGTCGTTCTTCAGCATGACGGCGGCGGCGGCTCGAGCCTGAAAGTACCTTGGGGCGTCTATGCTGGCGCCCTGGGGTGGCTGGGAAGTCGAGAAGATGTAGGCCAAATACATGTCGAATTCTGGGGCAGCTTTGGCTTGCTTCAGCATCTTGATATTCCCATACTTGTCAGCGGACACGGGAGACATGGCAAGCAAGTGGAAGTACTGACTACTTCTGCATTTCTCCGCACGTTGTGGTCATGGCCACTGAGGGAGTCGGCAAGACATTGGATGAGTTGCCGCAAGGGCTCCTCGGGCGGTTGCCAGGCCATGGTCGGCTATGAGGGAGAGACGGGAGGGGTAGGGGGAGTAGGATTCGTGAGTTTGGGTGGGTGAGGAGCGGCTCCGGACACGATGTGCGCTGAGGGTGCGGTCACCATGGTTAGCTTTGCGACGACGAGAGGAAGGGGGGCCGGGCAGGGTGAAGACGTGGGGCTTGGTTACATTGCGAGTCTCGCGGTATGATATAGCGGCCAGTCTTACGAAAAGACAGTCATCTTCGCAGCCGGAACGAGGTCAGCGAAGTGTCGTGGGGAGTGGGCGGATGCGGTGGGCGCGCGTGTGTGGGTGTGGAGTGTTTGCTACTGCCAATGACGCCCAAGGCGGATGGGTGCAGCAGCAGGAGGGGCACCAGCAATGGCGGCGGGGAGCGCAAAAACGGAGTAGCAACGGAGCGAGTATGACGGGCGTGGAGGAAAGAACAGGCAACGGTGTCTAGGATACAGAGTAATTCGACGAGGCGTCTGCAGCGGCGGGAATACTCGTCTGAGGAGGGACTGGCTGGTGGTGGTGAGGGCCGTGGACTGGGTGGCAGGTGGTGGGTGGTGGTGGTGGTGACGGCAGGAAGAATTATTGTGCGAGAGGGCCCACCATCCAGAGACGACTACACTACATAGCACTAACTTAAATAAACACTGGCCAACAGGAAACAGGATACTCGGCAAGACGTACCTCTTATTATGCGTCTTCACCAGCTAAGTCTTCTTATCATTGCCCAATTCTCCGGTAAGAGACGAGACCGCGTTGTTCTAGCTACTACAGTACGAAGATCAGATGCCGGAGGCTCCAATGCCCACGGCAAGCACGAGCTTTACAAGGAGCCCTCAGATGCCGATGCAGCCAACTGATAGGGACCGTCAATGGATGCACAGCGGTGCTGTTGTACGACAAAGGTCAACCAAGGGAAGCATCGTGACACTGGAGCCGCAACAGCCTCTCCGCTGCCGTTGGTCTAGAAGGTGAATTGCATGTCAAGTTGGGGAGTGATGAGAGTTCAGTGCATCTAGCTTTTGCAGCAGGCCATATTCGACTCGCAAGGAGCTTCCAAGAAGTACTGTGTACCCGTATAGACTCGCCCATTCTCTCCCGCCGAAGCCATTGTTCACAAGCAGCCCATCTGCGAACCTTGGAAACATACTGTGTTACCAAGTACTGTGCCTGTGTAGGGAAATATCACGTGACTACCCAGGAGGAGGAGGCTGCGAGCAGGTAATACCTGTTAAGTCGGTGCCAGCGACGCCGGAAACGATTGCGTCAACAGGATCCTTCCAGAAAATGGCAAGCACTGTGAAGAGCCATGAGAAGAAACGGGCCATACTACTCGGTATAGTGCAGTGTACTCGGTAGACGCTGAGCTTGCAATAGTTTCAAGTCGGTCGAGATGTACGCAAGCCAAGGCAAAGCATTGGCGCAAGGAGCCGCCAGGAGACACAGCCCGCTACTTAGATACTGTTACAGTATGTGCCTCCTTAGGGTGGTAGGAGTGTCCAGCACAGAGAGCATCTTCAGAACAAAACCATCTTTTTGAGTGCCAATACAAGTAAAAGGAAGAGTCGCACACGTCTTCTCGAACCTTGGAAGGAGGGAAGTGGCGAACGCGATCCTTGGCAAAGGCCCGGTCCGTCGCCCTGCTCCGTCCTCGCTCAAGCTGCGACCAGACCTCTGTCTCACCTAGCTGCCCGCCAGACCAGCCCCCATACTTCCACACCACCCTTCCCTCGCCCTCTGCCTACCCTCTTCCTCCACGATACCAATACCACAACCACACACTCTCGCACCCACACACACGCACACGCACACGCATACGCACATATACACAGTCTCTCCCTCTCCTCCCGCATACCCACCGACACCCATCGCTCGCCCGCCCCTTCGTCCCCCGCGCCGTATCGTTATCGCCGTTCCGCACCGAAATCGTACGTCACACTTCAGATCCTGGGGTACCGCCTCTTTGCCGGCCGCAACCTGGCCAACCTCTCTGCGCGAGTCCAGTCTATTCTATCTGTCCAGCCATCCGTATTCCATTACTGCCTTCTGCGTGCCGTCGCTGCCATGTGGTCGCAGGGCGACCCGACGCCTTCGCCGCCCTCGACTCTCAACACCTTCTACCTCCCTCAGAGTCATGCCCCATCCGCACAGCCCCAGCAGCCCGTCTCCCCCACCTCACGCTCCTCGTACCATGACCCCGTCCGAATCGAGCAGTATACCCGCATCGGCTCCACAGCAAAGGGCGTCGTCATCGGCATCTGCTCCGTGTTGGGAGCTGCCGCCTTCTGCCTCATCCTCTTCGCCATTGTCTATTACTGCAGATATACACAGCAGGGACGCATCTTCCTCGACAGATTGACCCGACCCGGCGAGTATGACGATGAACAGCAGTTTGCCAAGGAGGAGGCCGAGGCGTTGGAGGACATGGATGATCTTCAAAGGACGGAATATCTGAGGGCCAAGGGTATGGTTTGCAAAACTCGTCCTCGGATTTGAAGCATGCCACTGACACCTTGCAGCCTTTATCGAAGCCAATCCACCCGAATCCGTCCAAACAGATATTTCGCTGTCACAATTCCTAGCGATACAGGAGAAGGGCGTCTCAGCGTGGGAATTTGAACCCGAGTTGGAGATTGCCAACTGTTTCGTCGAGGCGCGAACCGAAATCGAGTTCTTTGATTCAGTCTGCAGTGTGCAGAGTAACCTGCCAATGCCCAAGCAGAACGAGGTCTATTACTGGGAAGCTAAGCTCTACGATAAACCCGAGACTACCGAAGTGGCCATTGGTGTCACCACTAAGCCGTATCCCTTGTTCCGGCTTCCAGGTACGCGCGCACAGCCCCTCCTGGATGGCAGTACTGACCGACGCCAGGCTATCACAAATACTCGATCGCCTACATGTCTGATGGATCCCGCCGACACAATCAGCCCTTCAGCCCGACCCCTTACGGTCCCGCCTACGTACAAGGGGATGTCATAGGGGTCGGCTACCGACCGCGTACAGGGACCATATTCTTCACACGCAACGGCAAGAAACTGGACGAAGTCGCCCATGGCCTGAAGACGCAGAATTTCTTCCCAACAGTTGGCGCAAATGGACCTTGCCAAGTCCATGTCAACTTCGGCCAGATGGGTTTTGTCTTCATAGAAGCCAACGTGAAGAAGTGGGGCCTCGCACCCATGACCGGCAGCCTGGCTCCTCCTCCGCCATATGGCAGTGAACAGGGCTCGATTCTGCTCGAAGGTGGCCGAGAAGGCGTGCGCGAAGGAATGGCGGGCACTTACTTTAGCCATTACGGCCACGCAAGGACGAGCAGCCAGCAGATGCGCCTGGGACGAAACCAACCCACGAGCCCAGGGCCCCAGCGTAGTCCTACCGACATTTCCCTTGCGCAGCTGAGCCTCGTCGATTCGTACGATGACGATCACGGTGAGGGAACCAGCGCTGAGGCAGTGCCAACGGCAGCGGCTGCGTTACACCAAGCAGACGTCATCCATGGTCTCGGCTTTCTGCAGCCTGGCGACCTCCCCCCGGAATATTCCAGCCCTCAAAGCTCGCCCCAGCTCAGCCGTCAGACGAGCGCTGATGGCGGCGATTATGGCTGGGGCGACCAAGCGCCATTGATCCATCGACGTCAAGGACACACGCCCGAGCCGGACCCTCCCATACCCAGTTACGATGCTGTTGTCGCTGGAGACACCCCCCGGATCCGCGTCCGTAGTGCGACGGAGACATCGCCGTCGGCACCGAGCAGGACTTCTCGGTCATGAACACCACTCGGTGTATTTCCTTCCTCGTGTCTCATCATGTCGGCTTTGCGATGATCCAACTATACCCATCTTTCAGTATCTCTCATGTTTCCTTGGTGTCGGGTGCGGCGGATATCGTGTAGGTAGAGTTCCTGTTCGTTTTCTTTCGGTGGCCACATAATCACCGGCGCGTTTCAGCAGAGCATGGCAAGTTGTCGTTTGGTTGTTTGCAAGGGTCCAAGGTTGGGAACTGTTGGCAAAGGCTGGGTGGGTTTGCATGGGGCTGAGGCGTTGTATCCTGGGTGGTCTGCTTTGTATATCCGTAGTCATCACTACTCCCGTCACATGCTGACTTCCTATCTCCTTCACAATCTGGGTCCCTTGAGCAGTATCGGATGAAGCTCTCCGGTGAGACACAAAAGTTGTTCGCACACCGTAAAGGTTGGGCATGTCTCGAGCAATCAATTACGAAAACCGACATGCAAGGTGTAGACGGCACCGTACTCAAAAATTGTCGAGTTTTTGGTCTCGTCTCGTACGAGTGCAGGACTCTAGTGAGTCCGCCCTGTATCCAGCTCAAGATCTATCAATGGCGATGGTAGACCGAGCGAGGCAAGAGACGGTCTGGACAGCTCTAGACTGCTGCCACTTTTTCTCTTCCAGTTTTTCCCCCTCTCCTTCTCGTCGATACTAGAAAGGTACGGGCTTACTGAACGGAAGTGCCGCTCCAGAACCGCGGCCTTCGGTTGGAGTTCTAACTGTGAATCACCAATTTACTTGTAGGACTTTCAACATGGACCTCTCTCATCTGATGAGGCAGATGGTAGGGAGATGCCGTACTGGACCAGCCTGCAGCTTTGGAGATGGGAAAGTTCCGCGAAGGCTTGTTGATGTTGGTTCCCGAAATTTTGTCCTTGAATTGGGCGGCTTAGTCATCGCAGATTTTGACCGTATACGGACTAGGACAATGGTCGGAGCTGCGAACCTTCGAACAGCCTCAAAACTCCGTCACACCAGATGGAAATAAGTCACCCTCAATAATCCGGAGGGAAACATGGTCTTGCATTATTAATCAGAGGCCCAGCACAATTGGCAGTGTCCATACTCCAGCTATACATCACGGTAGCCCACCACCTTGCTCGCCGTCCAGGTAAAATCCATCCATGGGCGCCGCCGAACATTGAGAGAGCTCTGGAGCTCCGCGGGGTCCACGGGGTAGGTCCAGGCTTCGCCTAGCCGAACATGGTCTACTTCACACATCACCTGGCCAGCCTCTAAGCAAGTATGGCCCATGGGGGAGGTCCAAAAGTCTGTCTCCTAGGAAAAGCAATCATATCCCCGCTTTACGCGAGGCTTGGGATTCCGTGGGATGCTCTGAAAAATCTTTTCCTGCTTCGCGTTCCCAATCTATCATGTTCTCTTGTTGAAGTCCACAATTTTGCTGCACCATGTCTGAATGTGCCCCGGAGGAGAAGGTCGCCACGGCCGGAGCGTCATCACCTGCTCGACATGGAGACTCCGGAACTAGGGCGAGCTCGCTATCACTCGACAAAGACGTAGCAATTGGACTAGTAGGAGAGCGTGCTCAGGATATCGACCCCGTCGTCGAGGCCAGGGTGTTGAGGAAAATCGACTGGTTCCTCATCCCGGCCATGATTGTTGGTGAGCTCAACTCCCACCCTTATTCCGCTGCGAGGGAGGTCGCTCATACGAGATATTGTAGGCTACGGACTTGTATACTACGACAAGGCCATCCTTGGAAGTGCCGTTCTCTTTGGCATGACCAAGGACCTTCAGCTCACTGTGGTCAACAACTCGACAAACCCTCCCACGACCAACACCTCCAGGCTCAGCTGGGCGACATCCCTATTCTACTTTGGCATGTTAGCTGGGCTCTACCCCATGACCTTCGCTCTCCAACGGTTCAATCTCGGACGAATCCTAGGCGCCATTGTCATCTTCTGGTCTCTGATCTGCATGCTCACGGCGGCTGTCACCAGCTGGCAAGGCCTCTATGCTCAACGCTTCTTCCTCGGATTCGTCGAATCCATCATCCCCACGGGTTTCATGGTGATAGTGTCTGGTTACTATACCCAACAAGAGCAGGCACTGCGACAATCCTGGTGGTTCTCCTCGACAGGGCTGTTCACCATTATCGGAGGAGCCTTGAACTATGGCTTTGCGCAGATTACCGGCGGGGCGCTCAAAAGGTGGCAATACATCTACATCTTGGCCGGCTGCTTGACCTTTCTCTTCGGCCTCTGGTGCTTCGCCATCCCCAACTCGCCCGTTTCGGCGTGGTTCCTCCGCCCCCACGAACGCATTGTTGCAGTGGAGCGCCTCCGCAAGGGCCAGACTGGCGTGCGATGCCAGCAAATCAAGTTCGAACAGATCAAGGAGTCGATCCTGGACATCAAGCTCTGGCTCGTCTTCATCATGATGGCGTCCGCCTATACCGTCAACGGCGCAGTATCCGGCTTTGGCCCGCTGATAGTCAGCACGTTCGGTTGGTCCCCCCTCGAGTCCATCCTGTGGCAGTTTCCCCTAGGCGGTCTTTGCCTGATCGACATCCTCCTTTGCGGCTATCTCTCCTCCAAGATCGCAAATATCCGCATTATACTACTGATCGTCAACTGTCTTCCCGTCATCGCCGGCTGCGCTATGATTTGGAAGTCGGAATGGTCCTATCATGCCCCTACCCCCGTTGCCGGCTACAGCATCATCGGCACCTTTGGCGCTGTTGTGAGTCTGGTGATTGTGATTGGAATGGGTAACGTGGCGGGCGCGACGAAGAAGAGCACCATGGCTGCTGCCATCTTCGTCGCTTACTGTGTCGGCAACATTGTTGGTCCACAGCTGATTAACAGCGAGACGAAGAAGGATCATTATCCCGAGTTGTGGACTGGTTTGATCATTTGGTGAGTCGTTCCTATGCCTGTCCTGTCCCGGAGTTGCCCTTTGCTAATCCAAAACCCAGCTATTGCATAACCATCGCTGCTTCTGTAGCCCTGTACTATGTGCTCTGGCGAGAAAACAAGAGGCGGGCGGCGCTGCCTATGGATGAGGAGGAGCGTGATAGGCTTGCTTTCCAGGACTTGACGGATAAAGAGAATCCGTACTTCCGTTACGTTTTGTAGGGTACGTGTACAGTGGAGTATTGTGTTGAGATGGAAAGCGAGCATGATGGCACAGATTCTCGACTAGGTCGCTGATGTGCTGTGATACGAAAGCATCCGAGTACATGTAGGGCATTCTACAAGTGTGACTAATCAAGAATCAGTTAAGCTACACTCACATCTGTGACATGAGTTTGTCTTGGTTGCTGCGCCGGGGGTGTCTGTGGGTATGTATAATAAATAGTAAAATGAGTGTTTTTATTGCAGGTAAAATTGGATAAGCGGGCCCACTCGTGGATGCTTAACCTGACCAACACTCCAACAGAGGGTTAGTCTCTTCATTTGACGCAATAATGTAGGCAGTTTTAGACACGTAGAGGGGTAGGGCCTAGTGGTCGTACTTCTGTGGCTCGTTCCTTGGTTGGGCAGCGCAATGCATAAAGGGCTTGCGTACCTAAAATAGATTACACAAGATAGAGCATAGAAAGGCGCCATGCCATGTTTTGATCCCATGGCTCAATACCGTGGCCGATTCCCTATGCGGATAAAGGGTCCGGAAGCAGTGACTTTGTGACAACAAAACCTGCATTGGTTCCCAGATGGAGAATCTGTCCGTTCTGTTAGCAGCATGGCCTAGCTCTGCAGCTTCTTGAGAATTAAGCAACCTATTGATAGGAACGCAGGAAGAGCACCAACGTCATCGCCGACCTTGAAGTGTCTGCGGGAAGACTCACAACATAAAGTTTACACTGAGAAGTTTGGAGTCCAGAGTTGGAATGTGCCCGACACGTCCATGATAGAGGTTCCGAGACCCAATCTCATAATACCGATATATCCTTTGTCCGTACCGCAGTGAGCCATAATCTGCGGCGTCAAGCATGAAAGTTCCGTCCCGGTCAATTAAATAGGTCAAAGAAATACCACCACATTGACACCCCTGCTTTACCTCCTGTACTCCCCCTTCGGCGCATCCCCCTCCTCCGTCCCCGTCCCCCACCGCCTCACCTCCTCCTCCCCCCCACTTCTCCTATCCGCCTCAGAGGCCGCCAACTCGGGCGCATTCGGCAGAAACCTTGCCGTCATCTCGGCCTGCCATTTCTTGAAGCCGAACCGCACGCCCTCGTGCGAGTAGTCCCTGTCGTTGGCTTGGTCCTTGTGGTACTTGATCTGCATGAAGTCTGTGTCACGAGTCGAAGGGTCCAGGGAGAGGGTGATGAGGTGCGTGACGGTGATGGTTTTGGGGATGAGGCGGAATGTCCACGACTGTAATGTCAAGTCAGCCCTTTTCGCTCTTTCCTTTCTTCTACAACGGGGCTTAGGGGGGTTGCGGCTATTGGAAAAACGGACCAAACTCACCTGCTTATTCTTGAACTGTATCATCTGATGATCGCTACGGACGACTTCGTAGCCCTCGTTTACGGCTTTCTCGAAGATCTTGGGCATGGCGAACCACTGCCCGGCGATCTTGTACCGGTCATTCGCATACGAGAACTCGTCATCATAGATGGCGTCGGGAGTGTACCGCTTCAATCTCGCGACGGTAGGCTGACAGCAATACAATGCGAGTATCTATAGGTTTTTGTATTAGCAACAGAAGTATTCGCCGCGCATCATTGACAGATGGGAGATCCCTACATCATCTAGCAGCTCCTGTCTCTCCCTGCTCAAGGGTAACGACTTTTCCGGATTCGGCGTGAAATCCGCACTCGTGGCGGTTTGTCTCGGCTCGAACAGCTCGGCCGGTGCTTCGCTTGTGTTGGGCATGCCTGGATGGACTTCCTCAAAGGCCCTGGAGGCCAGCTCTGCGCGCTGCTCGGCCTCGCGCAAGCGTGCAGTGAAAGTCCTTTCGGGGTGCAGTAAACTGGATCTGGTGCAGAAATCCTTGAGATGGTGAGAGATGAGATAGGAGCGTGAGGGATGATCGAGGGGCATAGGATTGAAGCCCACAGCGGATGTTGGATCCATGGGAGGAGTATATGAGTGTGTGAGAAGCTTATTGCCTGTTTAGGCTAGTGCAATTCCATCTTGGTGGCGAAGGATACGTAGAGATAGAGACTGGTGAAGTGTGATGCAGTTGTTGATTGGCTTTGCGGAAGGATTGCAATCGGCAGTATGGTCACTTTCATAGTCTTTGTGCAGGCTAGATAGGACAGTCGTCACGGACGGGAATTGGAGGTGGCAGTGCCATGCCATGGAGGTCGGGTGAGTCCATCTCTGGTACCAAGGCGTCTGAAGAAAGCAGCCTCGTACGCTCATCCAATGCGGTGGCTATTGGCATACACGGCAGACGTCAACCACATCTTGTATACACAGTATCGGGAACAAGACCAGCTTGGCACTGGTGGTGTGATGTGGTTCACATATCAGAGGGACTTCAAGGGACTTCAACCCCCTTTCCCTAGCACGGCTCCGTCAGTCAGCTAGAAAGATTTCTGTCTTCTATTAACTTGGGAAGGAAGAACATGCACGTGGAAACGAAGCTTACCATACCTAGGTACACAAGTACTGTTAGGACTCATGGTACCGTGACAGGAGTGACGTCACTTGCATGGGACTGGAGTTTGTGGTGAATTGGAGTGCTGCTAGTCCATTAGCTGGAGACCTACCCCAGATGTGGTCGACCAGACCTCACCTGAGGCTCAAACCACACATGAGAGGAGCGATTCTTCTATTGGGCGTAGCCGTAACACGTAATCCAGGAGACAAGCATTGGTGGCATATTCGTACTGAAAAAGAGGATGATTGTGGGCACACGAAAGGATTTGACGGAAACGGATCCCCCTTAGTATCATCATTATCGAGAAGAAGGAGGGGTGGTGGTGGTGTTTGCGTGCATTCGTCCCCCTATTGGGGACACTCCTAACCTATCTACCACCCATAAACTCTGGCTTGTAGGCCTTCACGCCACCCGCCTTCATTAGCTCTCTCAAAGCCATTGTAGCATATTGGCTGGATGCTAGCTGCATCTTCAACACGACAGCCACCTTCCTGTCCACCTGGTCTTCCCCTCCCCCATCTTCTTCCTTCGCCGCCGTCTCCCCATCACCACCACCCTCAGCTTTCTCCATCTCCATCTCCTTCGCGCCAGCCCCCTGCCTCTGCAGCCTCTGCAGATCCGTCTCCACGAGCTGCTCATCATCCTTGACAAACTCCCTGACCTCAAACTCAATGGCCTGGAGCGGCCTCGCCAAAAACTTGCGATACCCTCCACTCAAACTGATATCCCTCCACCTCCGGCGCATATCGTGCGGGTCCAGCCCACCGCCTCGCACGCTCCCCATGAACTCCTTGTAGAACTCCCCAATCGCGTTGCGCGGGTACTCGACATCGAAGCCCGGCTGCGGCAGCACGACGTCGAAAATGGTGTATTTGCCGCTTTCGGCTTCCTCCTTGGATAAGGGCCGAGCGCGCTCGAAGGCGTCCTCGTCGACGAGAGCGCTGTCTGCACCGGCGGGGTTGATGATGATCTCGCCGTCCTGATCGACGGTGTCTTGTTCTACCTTTGCCGCGCCTTCGACCTTGTCTCTGTGCTCGTTGACAAGCACAAGGTCGCCTTCGACGACCTTGTTCCCGTACGTGGTCCATCGCCTGCCTGCTACCACGTTCCACACCAGGCTCTGGTAGGCATGGACGTACATCAATCTGAGGTTCCGCGGGACCGTCATCAACGCCCCCTGCCAGTCGGTCTTCCGGTCGTACCTCCCTGACTTGCTATTTCTCGAGCTGAGATGTTGAATGATGTTGCGCTCGGCGGCGAACTTCTTGGGCAGAATCTTCAGCACCTCGCTGCCGTTCTGGGTCGTCTTCCACAGATGCAGCGCCTTCGCACGGGCTTTGTCGTCTTGTGAAACGAGGAGCCGGGGGTCTGGTTCAGTGCTCTCGGCCGCGGCTAGGGCCACCTCACTGTAGGCTAGGATGTCGTCAATCGCTCCCTTCAGGTCGCCCTGGAGAAGCTTGACGCCAATGGCATCGGTACTGGCGGAGAAGGAACCAAAGCGTTGCAGTCCAAAGTAATTGATGAAGCCTCTCTCGCAGAGGTCTTTGACGGCTCGTGACACGGTCTCGTTCGCCAGCTGGAGCCTATCCCTGAGTTCCAATTCGTCTTCTCGCTCGAAATGGCAATCCCGAAGCGTGATGACGAACTCGTTGCCCAGCAGGTCTCCAAGGCCAAGACCGTGGTTCTTGTACTCAAAGTCGCCAATGGCGGCATTGAAGAGCTTCTTGCTTATGCCAGCCATTCTCTCCGCCGTCTGGCGCTTGACAGACACCCGCTGGACTGTGCACGCCCGTCTGTCCTTGGTCCCAGCAAAGCCATAGCTCTTGGGTCCCCCACCCGTCACGCTTCCAAGGAACCCGATCACCTCCATCGTGTCCTTGTTCTCTTTGTAGAGAGTAAAGTGCAGGTACTCTCCACCTAGCTCTTCCCATGCCAACCCTCCTCTATGACGGTCAGGGTTCCGCTCCCTATCATTGCCTCGTTGCTTCTTATTCCCCCTCTGCGCCGGCGGGCATGCCTTGATCCGTATCGACTGGTCAGGCTCCATGCCGCTTTCGAGCATAGTGGGGAATATCCTGCGTAGCATCTGGTGCGCTTGTGTGCGTTTCTCCTTGTCGGCGATAGGCGGAGCGATCACGGCGGTGAAGTCTTTGGCCTTCCACGTGGGGTGTTTGCGGATGGATTTGGCCAGAGAAAGGATTTTCGTAGTCGCTTTTTCACCAAATATCTCTTGCAGGGCTTTTAGGTCGTCGTCCGAGACTTGGGGGCCGTCGGCTTCCTCCTTGCTCTCTGCTGTCCTTGTCTCCTCAGCAGACGGTTCGTGCTTGGCTGTATCTGAAACCTCCTCCTGCACCACCACATCCGCCTTCTTCTCTGCCTCTCCGTCATCCTCCTTGATAATGTATCCATGATGTGCAACCGCAGCATCCCCATTCTGCACACTAGACTTATCCCTTCCATTCCCCCTCTTCCCCACCCCCAAGCTCACCAGATGCAACACTCGCCCATCCAGCCCAATCTCATTCACCAGGAAATCCGTATACCGCCTCTTCAACACGCCCTCGAAGCCCAAGTTGTCGGGAGACACATACTCGGTGATGCCCGCACGAATCTCCCTGTCTAGATCGCTGTCCACGGGTGCGGCGGGCGCAATGGGCGCAATGGGCGCCTGCGCAGCCGAGATTTCAAATTTGGGTTGTTCATTTTTCGAGACCGTCGGCGCGGACTTCGGATTGGCCTCTTCTAGCCTCGCACGTTTCTGGGGCCGCTCTTCGCAAGTGCCGTTGTCCTCGCGAACGTGGTCGCCGTCCCCCATTACGAGAAGGCGCGCAGGCAGGAATGAGCGCTGGAAGCGGGTGAAGGTTGACGGGGGAGGGGGAGTCAGTTGCACAATCTAAATATTGTAAAAAGATGGACTGGGACGCCGTCGCGTAGCCGGGAAGTTTTTCGCGAGGGCCGAGCGTCAACGGGGCAAGTTGCGGCGAGGGGTTATTTTTCAATCCACTTATGGAATGGTTACATCATATTCCCTGGGAAAACGCACACGCATAAAGACAAAGAAGAAAGTGCATTTGATCGAGAATTCATTCATCTGCCGGAGAATGATAACTTGGTCAATACCTATACGATTGCAATCCGATCCCGGAGGTTCCCTGCCTCACTCATATCTTGATTCCATTGCATCACCAATCACAATAACCAAAAGAACCAATATGCAGCCCTACTATGCACAAGAAGAGACGGGTGAGAAGGAAAAGACAGCCAAGCCGACTGTCAGTATTCATTGCAGGTACAAGAGTGGGAAAGAGGAAAGGAAGTCAAAGTATAATGCCATAACAAAGGCCCGTTCCATTCCCGTCCCCTGGTGTAAGGACGGGAAATGAAGACCAGGGAAGAAGCGAAGAGAAACCCAAAATGGTTCCGAAACCCTCAAGGTCCCGAGGAATGCGTATGCGGCGTGGGAAAAGGTGGAGATGGTGGATGCTTATGATGCTCAGTCACCTTCTAAGGCTGAGCGAAGATCGCCAGGGTCGCGCAGAAATTGGAGCGATTGTCCGCATCCTTTGCAAGGCCCACACCATTCGAAGTCACCATGTTGACAGACGCCTTGGTCGACATGCCGAACCAGTTGACGTTTCGAGAGCCGTCGACCTGGTTGATGTGTTCTTGGCAGTTCTGGTTGGACACACACTCCTGGGCGTAGTTGTCGAAGAAGGAGTAGGTGCCGGTGCCGTAGAGCCAGATGCTCTGGCTGTCGATGATGCGAACGGCCCAGGCGGACTTGGAGTCTTGTTTGCTGAAGTCCGGGTCAAAGTACTTGGCGTTCACCTTGAAGGGGACCGTGGCGGGCGGGTTCGGCTGGAAGTAGGGAGTCTCGGTCTGGATGGCACCCAGGTAGATGTCCTTGGCGCTCTGGAGGTGGTATTGGCTGAGGACGGAGTGTTCGGAGGCCGTACCCCAGAGCCAGACGGGACCTTGCGACTCGATGATCATACCGCGGCCATTGTAGATGTCAATCTGGGCGTGGTCGGCCTGGTCCAACTCGTGGTCAGCAGTCCACAGCCACACGTTCTCAATGTACGCATTGGCCGACTTGGTGATGTGCAGTTGCATGAAGGAACCAATGCACTTTGGGTTGGGATCGTGCTGAACGGTCGGGTTCTTCTTGCAGTTGGACGACTGGAGATCCGTGCCGGCGAAACCCCCCACACGGAAGTGAACATCCCACAGGCCTGCGCCGCCAGCTTGTTCCGAGTTGATGTTCCACTCCATGAGGATGCCGCCAGGAGCAGGGCCCTTGGTCGTGATGATACAGTCGCTCATTTCGAAGGTGCCCTTGTCGCCGCTGTTCTTGCCGACCTTGAACGCAGGCTTAGGGTCGTCCTGGTTCGCGAAGAACTCGCCCGTGGCAAGGAACATGGGCCAGATTTCGCCGACAATCTTGACATTCTTCTCAGCCGGGATGGTGACAGTCTTGGTGATCAAGTAACCGCCGTGGTCGACGAAGAGAATCTGTCCGTCCTGGAGTCCGTCGATGGCAGCCTGAATGGCGTCGGTGTCATCGGTCCGTCCGTCACCCTTTGCACCCTTGTCCTTGAGGCTGACGAACTGCGTCACGGGTACATTCTCGTACTGCGGCTTGGTGCGTTCGAAGAAGCCGTTCTGACCGAGGAGGCTGGCAGGCTTTTGAGGCGCATTCGTAATGTCGCCCTGAACGCGGCTCGGTTCAGCACCCGCGGCGAGCGCATGACCCTGGGCCCAAGCAGTGACGAGCTTGCCACCTGCGAGGATGGGAGCGCCGGTTGCGTCCTGCACAGCGACCTGGGAGCCAGTGAAGTCGACGTTGTCAAGGATGAGCGAGCCTCCGGTCTCGGGGACACTATTGGCCGAGAAGGAGGTGTTGACGCCAACGGGGGTGCCGACCAGCTTGCTGTCCATCAAGATGACGGAACCGACGGTCTGGTTGGAAGGGTTATTGGCCATGTCCAGACCGAGCTTGCAGTTGTTGATGGACACGGACTTGAGGGTCCAGAGCCAGTTCCAGTTCATGTAGATGGCAGTGCCGCAATCGTTGAAGGTCAAGTTGCGGGTGGTGAACTGCTGGCTGCCGAAGAAGGCGCCGATGGCACCGCCGTTGAAGACGAGGTCGGCCATGAAGCCGCCGGAACCATTGTCCATGAAGATGCCCTTCTGCTGTGAGCCAGCGTCTCCCTTGGCCATCTCGAAGACGATGTTTTGCAGGCTGGTCGCCTGAGACACCTGCCAATGGATGCCCGAGGCGACACTGGCGGCGGAGATGTCGATGACGAAGTTACGGATCTGGCGGTAGAAGTTGTTCTGGTTCGTATACCAGTTGGCACCATTGCCGCCCTCGATGTAGGGATCCGCATCAATCAGGCCCATGCCCTGGAAGCTGGGCGAAGCTTTCAGGACGGGCAGCTGGCGAGGGTCTCCGATGAACTGGGTGTAGTAGTACTGGATGATGGGCTTGCTGACGATATAGGTGCCGGCGGGGAAGTAGAGAATGACGGGAGTGGTGGTTGAGGAATCACAGCCCTGGCCGCAGCGGTTGCCGTCGGCGACGGCGGCGTTGATGGCGTCGGTGTCATCGGTAGAGCCATCCCCTTTGGCACCGTAGTCCTTGACGTTGCGGAAGACCTTGAAGCCCTTGTCGTTGTTGAAAGCGGCGACGCCCTGGTGTTTGATGTCGGCCAGCCAGTATCCCGTAGCCGGGGAAGGAGCGGGCGCGGGGGCTTGATCTAGCGGCACGGGGGCAGCGGAAGAAAGGAGAGCTTGGAGGGAGAGGAGCAGCGCAGCTGCACGGAAGGCTACCATAATGATGATGGAGAAGCGGGGGTTGAAGAGAAGATTGATTTTTGTTGTTGTTTTGTTGTGGGAAGTGGAGGAAAGAACAGGGCCGAGATGGAGCAAGGGAGGGGCGTCAGTGGCCTGCAGAGACGCGGTTTCTTCTCGGTTTTGATGGAGATGATTTGTTTAGTGCGCGGGTGAAGAATGCGGGTGGCGTGGATGGAGAATTATTGGGAAGTAAGGGGTTAACGAGTTGGTGTAGGCAACGGCGGGGGAGGAGGCGGGCGGAATTTAAGGGAGACGCAGTCTCTGAATTGTGTGAATGGCGAAGTGGTTGCAATGAAGGCCACAAATAGGCAACAAAAGAGTGACAATAGAAGAGAAGGGAATTGTGTCGTCGACACAATGTGCGCACAATAGAGGAGCAACGGCGCGGGCTGCTGGGGAGGAGGGAAGGCACAATAGGAGGGGGCAGCCAAACATTGTTTAATATATATGTGGTCTGCACTCGCATTGAAATGAAGGCCACTCACAGGGAGACGGTTCTTCTGGATGTGACTGTTTCACGTTTGGACTCGGCAGGGAAGGTCGTTGGCTCTGCCCTGGTCGCGGCATAGTAACCGCCTTCAGGTTTACCAGACGAAGAGTGGGGACTAGGGAGTAGGGACTAGGGTAGACACTTTTCTCCGAGAGAAGGCCATAGGTAGATGGCTTAAGGTTGTTTGTCGCCTTGCCCATGAGTTCCCCACTCCTACTGCGAGGAGAGACGCTTGGAATGCTTGGAATGCAGTCGCCATGTTCACTCTTGTCGAGCAGGGAGCCTTGTGGGTGCGGCTCTGCGATGCGTGAAACAACCAACAACGACGGTGGACCACTTTGCTAGTGATGCTTGCAGCAGGCGCCGGGCGCGGTGGGCAGAAGAGGCACGAGAGGACGAGAGGATGCGGTGGAGACTGACGTCTCGTCACCATGGTGGCCAGGTGAAGTTCAGGAACTTTTGGTGTTTCTCCCGGACGGAGCGGGGTGATTGGCCAGTTAAGCGGGGGCGTTTCACGAGCGCCACACCCGAACCACCCTAGTCGTACCCAGTGGCCACGACTATGAAACAGGCACCGCGTTTCAAGTTTCATCCACGAGGCTGGCCCCTCGTCCTGCGACCGCTGACTGGCCTGGCTAATTCAATCTGGATAGACAGCGGCCAGCGAATCGTCTTGACAAGGAGGAGCTCGTCCCCTATTATTAAAGTAAGAAGAAGATGCTGGGCTCACATACTTGTATCGAGGAGCACCGAACAGATGCGCTGCTAACGGGGGATACTGTACGTTACACTCTTCAATAGGCGCCAGATGACGGCTGCTGTGAGCATCTTGTTCCATATCCGACCAGCATGCTACTGAGAGTACATACATACCTGGGTACCTACCAGTCAGTCCTCTGCCCGCTGCTAGGTATAAGCTTTTGTGATTGCAGGAGGCGCTAGCCGTTTTGCCTTTAACACATTGAGGGAACCGTTGCATGTCCACCACTCCTGCCAACCTCCGCGGAATGCTCCCCACATGGCAACCTGAGCGGCGCACCACTCGATTGTGTGAGACCCCCGTTTGTGAACGACCATCTGCATAGATACCTCCTACCAGAAGTCTTCCTGGTTCTGGTCCTCGTGCCCTGTGCGACGTTGCGCCGATTCGTCTCCCCGCTGCTGCTGCTGCTCCTCCTCCAAGAGAGAGCGAATGACGCTGGCGAGCCGCTCGATACCCTCTGCCAGCATCCGCTCTTCCTCCCCTAGATTCGCCCTGCTGTTAGCTACCTCCTCGGACCAGGCAGAGACATCGCCTCGCCCGCCTACGACACGTCTCTGTAGAATGGGAGGAATTTCACTCACAAGCAAAACACACCCTCAAGGCATTCTCGAAATGAGCGCGTTGGTTGTCACCAGGCACCTATACACGTTGGTTCGCCCAATTCCTTCAGTTTGGCACAAGGAAATCGCACCTCGAAAACTGCGCAAACCAGTGAGCAACCGTGCAACATCGGAAAACCCGACGACGACATGACCTACTGTTACCCGGTGCCACAATCACATTCTCCTCCTCGCGTGCACGTTGCGCTACCACTTGCCCTCTGACAGACCCAGGAAGCGTCAGCCAGATGAAATAACCGCCCACCATGTCGCGATCCGCTTGTGGGAGCCGTACCCCTAGTGGAACCAGGTGCTCATGGATGGCGGCTATCATGGTGTGGTACCGCTGCCCGTAGCTGGGTTGGAGCGTCTCGTAGACGTGACGCTGCAGTTCGCCCGTCTCCAGTGTCTCGGCCACAATGGTGGCCGAAAGCTGCGAGGGCGCACCGCCCGACCTACTCGAGCCTCTGTTTCCATCAGTGTCTGTGCATGTTCCGGAGAAGCCGGCTTGTGGGACGGGGTACTGAGCCTCGCGCTCTGGAGTGCATCAATAGAAATCTTCATCTCACGTTTGCGATATTCCATGCGCAAGCTTCTCCGTCCCTTCAACCCACCCAGTCCTCAACCCAGGCCCACAGATCTTGGAGAAACTGCCATTGGAAGCCGCGTTTCCGAAGCCATCGGCTCCATCTCTCTCAGCGCCCCCATCAAGATACCTGTCGACGTCGACAACGCGGGGCAGAATGGCATGTTCGAGAGATGGCTGGCATGGGTTCGGATTCGAGGACCATTGAAGGAAGTCGTACACGTCATCTGTGATGATGAGCGCATCGTACTCTCTAGCGACCCTAACCAAGTCTTCTCGTCTTCGCAGGCTCATGGTCTTGGAAGACGGGTTGGAGAAGGTGGGTACGGCGTAGATGACGTGTTTGTAGATCTTGCCCCATGGCCGATCTTTTTTGAATTGCTAACGGCCTATCAATGCATGTGCAGGAGCTGGAGAGATGAAGAGAATGCTTTAGGGGAGTGGATTCCACTGCACTTACAGGTGCGTCGTTCCCTTCGTCCTGCGCGCTCTCCTCACTCTTGCTGATCTCCCTCTTGAGAAAGTCGATATCGATGCCTTCGTCATCTTCCGGTACAGCCCGCAGTTTCTTCGCAAAGCCGCTGTCATCGAAGATGCGAAAGGCCAGCATATAACTGGGCGACACGATCCATATGTTTCGAGTATAAACTGGATCAGTGAACACCTGTAGGAGGCAGGCAAGATTCTGGGAAGCACCACCAGTGATGCAGATTCTCTCTTTAGCAGCGGGGTATCTTTCCCCAGACCTTGGATTCGTCGGGCGATAGAAACTGGTCAGCCATTTTGCAGTATTCTCCCGCAGCTGTCCTGGTCAGCGGTTGACGACGACTATGAGGCTTCATCAGGGTGATGGGGTACCCGAGGATCGCCTGGGTCCGGTCCATAGAGAAGGCCCGGTATCCCGATAGTCTTGGTATTGAGGACAGTGTGGGCTGCCTTGTCGATGAGCTGAGTGGGTAGGAGGGAGGGGTTTGGCCACCTGGGAAATGTTGCAGTCAGCAACGACACAATGGCACACGGCTCAACATATGATTTGTATGTGAAGTCAACAGCGTCGAGCAAAGACTGGACTGCGCAACTCATCCGAAGGCAGAGGGGAGGAGGGCAAAGCTGACCCGCGGAGGAGGTTGATTATCGGCTTGCTGCTGGTCAGCGATCCGGCCACGTCGGAGAAGGCAGTCATGTTGCCCCTTTGCACTGCAGCAGCTGAGGCGAGGGGCGGCAGAATGGCGACAGTGCTGACTATGTGCCCAAGATGCCAGACTTTCAGCCATAAGGCGGTGATGCAGGAGAACCTTACCGTGGACGGAGTGAGAAAGGACAATTGGACGTGGGCGGTGGCTGGTGAATTGTGGCGTCGTGGCGCAGCGGCTGTTATTTGCTGCCAACACTCTCGAGAGAAATGGTGCCAAGTTGGCACGATGACTGCTTCTGCAAAAGCTGTAGTCTACTCTAGATCTGGTGGACTACCCGTTTCGTAAAGACGATTATCGTGATAAATGTAGGTCCCGCGTATACAGTATGTATCCTGTACCAGAAGTAGTACACAGTCCGGAGACATGGGTCGGGAGGTTTGACGGTGGTGCAAACAAGCGGGGGAGTTTGTAGCGTACTAAGAGCGAGGATTATCGATAAGATGGCGCCAAACCGGACTTGGGGTGGTGACGTAACGCAGGATGCTCGGGCGAGCCATGAGCTACTTTTGACAACGCCATGACAGAAGAAAACCAGTGGCGATTGCACCACACAGCGTACCACGGTACACTGAGCAATACTTGTAATTGTGCCTTGTCGGAATCCTTATTCATCTCTGCAGGTCCAAGGGCCTCGTTCGCTGTCAACTGTCGTGTCGTACTGTGGCATTCTACTGCTGTATCGAGTATCTACTATGGGGGGTATGGATTTCTAAATTGGTTCCGGAACCTTGACCGGCAGACATGTGGATTCAGCTGAGACACGATGGCTTCTAGTAGGATTCGTGGCCAGTAGACTGTAATCTCGACTCCTGCGCTTCGCCGACGTTTGACACGGTACTTGACGCTCTTCGTGTCTTGCTGTGGGATGGGGGACTCCACTGTATTATATGGATGCACAACCAACCCCCGCGAGTGCAGAATACAACGCAGGCCTTCGGAACCTTTGGTACAACCTTGGAACACTCGGGCAGGCCTTGCCCCAGCTGAGCAAAATGGCAAATCCGATCCCACCAAGAAGACAACAAGCCCCTTGGAGCCAAAGAAAAGCGGCTGCACCTTCTTCCTCCATCCTCCACCGTGCCCAGGTGCCAGCTGTGCCCGCGAGCGCTAACCGGAGACGGCAAGGCGAAGCCACCCGGACCCGGGCCAACGAACGCCCAGACCAATTGAGCTCGAGCTGTGAGCATACCTCGTCTACCGGAGCCAACTTTTATCTACCAACCAATTCACTCCCGCCCTACCACGTACCGCAGTACATAACCTCCGCCTCACCCTCCGCCCTCCCTCCCTCCCTCATCCCGGTCTCGCCCTCCTCGACATCTTACCCTTCTCCGCCTCTCCCACTCTCTCTGCATACGGCTCTCTGTCCGCCGCCCCTCATGGCGACTGCCGGTTTGCTGGCCTAGTTTGCCCGCACTGCCCCTCCCTCCAAACCTCCCACTCACCCTCTCTACCTCTGTTTCTGTGTTTGTGAGGCTTCTCTCAGCGCCCATATCAACCAATTATCTCCACACCGTACACCCTCGCTCCCCGCCTTCCATTGCCATTCGAGCGAAATGGCCGACAAGAAGCGTTCGAGCAGCAGGCTCTCTTCGCTGCTCTCGCTAACCTCCATTGCATCAGACAACTCCGAGTCCAGTCCCATGGCTTCGTCTGAGCCTGCCGGCCGCTTCAGAAAAGTGAGGAATCGCATATCCTCTGCAACCCATCTCTCGCCCGTTTACCCCCCTCCTGGCACCGCCGCCCCCGCAAACCTCAGCACGACAATACAACCCCTCGACTCTGCGCCTCCTGTCCTCGCGTCCCCCGACCCTCCCCCACCGATACCCGCTCCTCGCTCCTGTAGTGATCCACCCACTCGTCCACACTCTAGCGCTGGTATAGGGAGCCGTGATCCTCAGCTGCTCGACTATTCGAAGCTGAAGAAGCTCAAGCGACGCAGTGCATTCTTCGCTGGCCCACGGTCCAGCGATGAGCGACTGCAAGAAAGAGGGCCCCTCGCTTGGATCGTCGGGCATCAAGGAAAGCTTCCTTATGATTTGACTCTGCTTCTGAATGGAGAAAAGGTACATCTCCTTCTACACCGTTTGGAAGTCATGCCCCTAACCCTATAGTAGGTTCCGGAGCTGTGGGACGAAGAAGGTGATACACTGTTGTATCTGTTTCCAAGAATGGCAGGCAAAGGCCCCTCCTTTCGAGTGGATTCCTCCCTCTATGCTTCATCTCAGTATATGACTCGCCTGGTCCATGGCCGATTGTACAGCGATGCCTCACTTGCCCCGCAGCAGGGATCCCGAAGAAACTGGTCAACTACCAACACACCCTCTCGACCTGGGTCACCGGATCGGAGCGTGACAGAAGGCAGTTCGGACGGATCCAAGGGCTCGAGGGCGTTGAGCGATGCTACCGAGGATGATCATTCGGAGAAACATTTGTACCTGCCAATACGACTCAGTACAGACAGTCCGCCAGTGACGGCCGCGGCGCGAGAGCCCGGACTTAGCGTTCAGGACATCGACACTCTCGTTACCTATCGGAACTTCGTCGCCTTTCTGATGGGACAGTCGTTAGTGGCAACCGAGCGGCATCCGGACATCTTCACCATTTTCATGAGGATCGCCGACATCTTGGAACAATACCAATTCTCCAACTTTGACGGATCCACCTTCGGCGAGGTTGCTGCATCCAGCTTCGACTGCTACGTAGACGAGTTGCATCTGGCCGACGTGAGGGCCAGCCGTGAGAAGACGATTGAAGCCATCGTCCTCGGAGAGCGCATGCGATCCTTGGCTCTGTATACCGAAGGCTTTGTCCATGCGGCAGGAAAGTTTGAGAACATCAAACAGCTGAGGCACTCCAAATTCGACTTGATAAGTCGTAAGACGGCGACGAGGTTGGCGCGGGCATCCATGGATCTGGATCTGCGGTTGAAGAACACAAACACAAAGCTGGCCGACTTTGACTTTCCCGCCATCTTCTCCGGCATCATGAATAGTGACACCGCAGACGAAAAGAAGGTGGTTCGGTTCAAGAACTGGAGAGCTGCTTTCATGGCGTGCCGGTCGTTTGCGCTTGATTACTACAAGTCAAAATATGGCTCATGGCTTCCGAAAGCGAAGTCGAAGAAGAATAACCTGACAACGAGCGGACTGAATCGGCTTGTTCTCCTGGATCTCTACAACGACTTCTCCGACTTGTACGACCTGCTTGTTGATCGCACCAACCTGACGACCCGAACCGCAGACGGCTTCATGACGAATGACGAAAGCACGGATTTCGAAGCGGTCGTTCACCGTGCTCTCCGCAAAGTATTGAGCGAGTATGACCGTAGTACTCCGCCAGTGCAGCCGCCGATCCCCTTCGACTTACCCCTCTACCCGACACTCCGAGGCGGCACGGGAGACTATCCGTCTGGTGATCCGAAGAAAGACGCCAAAGCGCGGTCTAAGAAGCTGAAAGCAGACGACATTTCGAGAATGATCCGGCAGTCGCATAATGCCGATGCCGAACAGCATACCGATTTCTTGGAAGCATTCCGCCGCTTTGAGCACAAGCAGGCCTCTGGCTGTACCACGGAGGAACTCTGGGAAATGCGGTCAGGTCACTGGCTATTCTTGTATGCTGTGATTCAGTCACTCCCCATGTTGGTCGTGGACGCACCCGGTGTTCGCTTCACAGAGGGAGTGGAATACTTTCTATGCGAGCCGCCTCGATCGGGAGTTCCGTGGGGCCGCGAAGACTCCAACCGGGCGAGGACCTGGTTTGGGGTGGCCGGCGGCTCTCAAGTGGTCAGCCTGCCAACAGACGTCGTGGAGCATGGCGTTGAGGGCGTCTTCCGTCGTTCGCATTGCTGGAAGATGGCAGAGAGATGGTCCAAGAATGACGCGATGCTCCAAGCCGCAGTGCACGAAACGATCGATTCTGAGCCTCTGCCCCCGCCACCGGGTGTCTTGATTGAGAATATTGGATCCCACTCTCGCTCGCAGAGCCCCGACCGCCGGCGCGAAAGCGTCATGAACCTGGGGCTAGAGGCCCTACCACTGCCCGCTACAATCGGGCCGAGCACCACGCTTGCCGTAAGGCCTGCGTCCAGCAATGACCCAACAAAAACATTTGACGCGATCCTGTCCTCAGCCGAGCTAAGCAAGCCGGGGAAGAAGAAGAGGTAGACTCTCAACTTCTTACACCGAGCTTTCCAGCTAGCCAGGGCTGTTTGCTGTCCTGCGAGGCTCATGCAATCGCAGGACCTCGGTTCGGCGCTGGAAGAGGATCGAGTGATGACAATGCGGCCTGGCAGTGTACTTGTACATGGTATTTAGCGATGACTGTTAGTTTGGCCTAGTTTATCATGGAGATGGAAACATAAAAAGCTTAATAATAGTAATAATTCCCTTCTGATGCCTATAACATCGCCAAAGAGAATTACGCGTTCATGGAAACTACTACGCTCCCACAGCATACCCTCAGAGACACCCAAGCAGGAAAGCGCCTGGGGTCGGTACCGAGGTAGAGGATCTCCCCGCGATCTACGTCTAGTGACGGTGATCTGTTCAGTCCGTCGCGCGTTAGTTGAAGCTTGGCTCTCAAGAGGGTGACTGATGATGCCTCTAATCCTGACTCCACTATTGACGTCTTTTCCACACCACACAAATGCGGCACTAAATCGGTTTTTCGAGCCTGGAAGGTACTGTATAGTATTGTAAAATGGGGTAGACCGAGAAGACGCCGAGAGTGACCATACCGGTGCTGATGTTCCGTACATGCAAAGTCGCAGTGAATAATAAAAGATTAGTTCAAAGAGGTCCAATACGGCCTCTATATACCGGTCATATAGGCTTGCACAAGTGCATCCCCTATACGTATCAGAAACATAAAGCATACTTATCTCTTTACACAAGCCAGAACCGCTCATAAAGCCGCGAGGACGTGATCTGCCTTCAACGCTCCCATCGGCCACGACGGCCATTACTGATTAGACTAGACGTCAGTGATAGACGTCAGTGACTCAGATTAGCTTCACGTTCCCAGACATGTGCCATCTAATACCGTATAAAGCCTTGGATCGGCGTACGCAAGCCCCGAATCTCACAACGGCCATATATAACGAAACAGGATGTCCTCTCTATCCCCACCCTTCTCTCCTACACTGCGACTTACGGACATATCACACATCCACTCATCTTCGTTCTGGTACCACACCAAGACTCTTCGCAAACCTCTTCCAGCATGCCTTTCACTCTCTCCCATCCCTTCAAAGCCAAGGCGGATGCCGAGGGAAAGACAACATCCTCTCCGCCTCAGACCCAAGAGGTGGCCATCGAGGACGACGCCGATGACGAGAGTCTGCTTGCATCCCTGACGACGGAGAAGGGCAAGCGCATCCCCTGCGAGCCAGAGGGTATCGTCGACGGATTGACCGCGCACTCGTGGCCATCGTGGAAGAAGTCGACCGTCTTGACTGTCGTCGCCGTCTGTCAAACTAGTTGGTCTTCCCTATGCTTCGTTCGGCTCACCTTCTGCCGCCTTTTTTGCCTGTGTTTGTATGCAACCCCATGACTGGTCGCTAATGCTGCTCTTCTCTCTCCTAGGCATGAACTTCAACGCTGCCATTTACTCGAATGCGATAGATGGAATCAACGAACACTTTGGCGTCTCGGACGCTCACATGGGTAGGGACCCGTCGCTCAACACTGGTAGACAGTCATAGTGACCGGCTATAGGCATGTTCGCCTTCTTGGTCCCGTACGCCTTCGGCTGTGAGCTGTGGGCTCCGTGGAGTGAGGAGCTCGGCCGGCACTGGGTGATGCAGATCTCACTGCTCTGCGTCAACCTCTCCATCGTCATGTGTGCCACGGCTAACACCTTTCCTCAAATGATCGCCGGCCGCGTACTGGGTGGTCTCTCTTCCGCCGGTGGCTCCGTTACTCTCGGCATGGTTGCAGACATGTTCCATCCCAAAGACCAACAGCCTCCTGTCGCCTGGGCATCTCTGTGGTCCTGCCTGGGTGCCGTGGTCGGGGGCATCTGCGGTGGTCCTCTTCAGCAATACACCAACTGGCGCATGATTTTCTATGTCCAACTGGCCTTTGGCACCTTCGCCCAGCTCCTCCAGCTCTCCGTCTCCAGGGAAACTCGCGCGACCTGCCTCTTGGATCGTGAGGCCATTCGTCGCAGGCAGGCTACGGGAGAGGAAATCTACGGTCGCACCGAGATTACGAGCTTCTGGGAGAGGCTCGAGCCGAAGCACATGGTCAAGACTTTCGCCCGGCCTTTCACTGTAAGTATACCCTAAGCTCAATGTGAGATGATGCCGTACTGACGCTTCGAAAAGATGCTCTTCACGGAACCCATCGTCCTCTGCCTGTCGCTCCTCTCTGGCTTCGCCGACGCGCTGGTCTTCATGTTCTTCGAGAGCTACGGACTGGTCTTCGCGCAGTGGAGCTTTACGCCCACGGACATCCGTCTCGTTTTGCTCTCTCTCGCGGGCGCCTACTGGATCACGTACGCCGGGTACTTCCCCATGTTTGCGCGACACAGGCGCCTCAGGAGCAAGGGAAACGAGCTCGCACCGGAGACTCGCCTCTCGCTTCTCTGCTTCGTCGTCTGGGCACTGCCTCTTGGTCTTCTCGGTAGCGCCTTTGCCGGAACCTCGTCGTGGGGCGGCATGGTCTTCTGCACGTTCCTCATCGGCATGGCCAACTGGGCCATCTACTTTGCGACCATCGACTACATGGTCGAGGCGTATGGATCCTACTCGGCGTCGGCGACGGGCGGCAACGGCTTCGCCCGCGACTTTCTCGCAGGCTTGTGTGTTCTCTATACGAAACCCATGTTCAAGGCCCTGGGCATCCGCAACACATTCCTCGTCCTCTTCGCCGCCTCCTTCTTCCTCTGCATCCCCGTCGTCGTCTTCTACCGATGGGGACACGTTGTGAGGCAGAAGAGCCGTTTTGCGCAGAAGATCAAGGCGCAGCGTGCTCGCGATGAGCGGGTCGCGGAGCTGATTGTTGCCCGGCGCGCGAAGAAGGCGGCGACAGAGTCCTCGTCCACTGTCGCTACGGAGGCTTCAGAGAAGGAGGCCCGCTGGCCTTCCATTACTGAGCCAGCACCGGCCACGGGCGCAACCGTTGTCGAGACGATGGTTTAGACTTGATCCCGTCCGCTCCTGCATCGGCGTCTGTGCGACATGGTCTCTGAAGTACATCTTGAAAAGACGGGAAAAAAGAACAAAGGAAGTTGACAATGAAGAAAACAAAGAGGGAAAAACGGCCTTGCTTTAGTGTTTCTGCATATCTGTTGTTTCATGATACCCTCTATCGTCAGCGAGGATCTGTCGTGTTACTTATTGTGTTGAATATGCTCTTGATAAGGAGGCTAAATTGCTAAGGGATGGACTTGTAGGTAGCTTTTCTCTCCATAGAAAATGAACCCCAGAAGATAACAAAGTGATTGACAAACATGTTTCCGCCTTTGATCGTGATGAAGAGACTGTGTAGTCGACTTCTGCCCCGGCGGTGAGGCATGAGGTCGTCGCCGATCTGAACCCGAGGGCTCTCACCGCCTAGCCAGCCGCCTACCTCACTTATCTATCTCTTCCCCACCAAAAAGAGGCGCCGATACGGGCCGGAAGCACTTTATCCACGCGACGCTGCAGGTCCTCAAAACCCACAGCAAGGAGAGCTGTCACTCCTTTGTCACCCTCTCCTCCCTCCCCTCTCGCGGGCGCAACGGGCGTGTGTTTCCCTCGGTCAATCCTCTGACCATGACCTCGTCGCTCCCCGGAACGCGCGACCTGCCCGTGTCGCAGTACGATCTCAGCACGTATTGGGGGCGCGTGAGGCATGCTGCCGATATATCAGATCCCAGGTGAGACCACAGCGCTGGGCGCCATGCCCGGAGAACCATTGCACGGTTTCGGGGGTGGTGAGTGACGACGGTCTTTTGCGAAGTCCTGCTGCGACGTACACTTTTGTCGGATTGGAATCGACAAGGGGACACATGCTAACTGTTTCTCGCTGCAGGACACTTCTCACGTCGTCGGACGGCCTCGAGAATGCGAAGCAACTCGTCACAGCGTACAAGACGGGCAAGATACCGGACATGACGCCCGAGCTGTGGAGGGCGAAGAAGATCATTGACTCGACGATCCACCCAGGTGCGTGCGCGGCGCATGCTGCACAGCAAATCTATATACAATTCCCAAGGGATGAATGCTGACTGGGAGGCAAAGATACGGGACAGCCCGTCTTCCTGCCGTTCCGCATGTCGTGCTTTGTGCTGTCGAATCTGGTCGTGACGGCGGGTATGCTCACGCCGGGGCTTGGGGTACGTTTGCGCATCCGATATTGGAATATATCAGGGGAAGAGAAGCTGATGTGCTGGTATCCAGACGGTAGGGACTCTAGGCTGGCAAGTCACCAACCAGTCGCTCAACGTCGCCATCAACTTCTCCAACGCGAACAAGTCTACGCCGCTTTCGACATCGACCATCATAAAGTCATACTGCCTTGCCGTGAGCGCATCTTGCGGTGTCGCGCTGGGCTTGAATGCGCTGGTCCCGCGCCTGAAGAGCCTCTCTCCGAATGCGAAGATGATTGCGGGTAGACTTGTCCCCTTTGCGGCCGTAGCCAGCGCCGGTGCGCTGAACGTCTTCCTCATGCGCGGCGAGGAGATCCGACACGGCATCGACGTGTACCCCGTCCTGTCGGAGGCGGAGAAGAAGAAGGTCGAATCCGGAGAGCTCCAAGTCCAACCCCTGGGCAAGAGCAAGAAAGCAGCGACGCTCGCCGTGGGCGAGACAGCACTCAGCCGCGTCCTCAATGCCACGCCCATCATGGTTCTGCCGCCCCTGATCCTCGTGCGGCTGCAGAAGACGGAGTGGCTCAAGCAGCGGCCGCGGATGGTGCTACCCGTCAACCTGGGGCTCATCCTCACAACGTCCATCTTTGCGCTGCCGTTGGCATTGGCGGCGTTCCCGCAGAGGCAGGCAGTCAGTGCCAAGAGCTTGGAGGCCGAGTTTCATGAGCGAGGGGGGAAGGATGGGTTGGTGGAATTTAACCGTGGCATCTAGACAGATTCACTGTCCATGTATGGTTCTGCTTGATACCAGCGGGGGAAGCAACAATACATATAGATATGCAGAGGGAACACTAGTTCGGAAACATCACACAGGCAGTCCTCCAGGACGATGTTTAAAGAAACATATCTAAGATGGAGACATTCGCCCCCTTGTGTGCCTGTAGCCAACGGGTCTCTACTGTTACTATGTAACTATGTAGATAGAAATGAATGCTCCTGATTGGCCAGTCGCTTGTTACAACGCTCGAGATGGAGATAGCCAGCAGTATTCAGGACAGGTGGATGTATCTATCGGCTTCACTCGACGGTTAATGGTCGGCAATGCGGACAGGTTGCAACGGCCATTGCATCCATGTAGTCTAGTAGTAAGGCTAGTAAAGGCGCCTGTGCCTGATATTTAATATTTAATCGAGATGGGGTCAAGGTGGCCTCTACTGTGGTACAAGGCTAAGAGCCAGGTGGCAGCTCTTGTCGCAGAAAAGCGGCAGGGGTCCCGAGCTTCCTGCATTTATATCAGATACTTAAAACCACAACGTCTCATGCCTCCTTTGACTTTGTTTAGACCTGCGCCCTTTTCTCTACAATCGTTTTCATTTCCACTACTCTGAATTGCTAATTGAGCCGCGCACGGCGTGCGACGAGCAACCCCCGCATTGCCCACCTCCGAGCCCTCGCCGCACCTCTCCTCCAAAGAGAGCGTGCACGACAGACAACTCCCCACCTACGAACTCTAGCAACACACACAACATGGCGCCCCCAGGCCGACGGAGACCCCTCTCCCCGCTCCCCCTCCTCCTCTCGCTCCTCCTCCTCTTCACCACCACCGCCTCCGCCGCCTCCTCCGCCGTCCTGGGACTCGACCTCGGAACAGAATACATCAAAGCCGCCCTCGTGAAACCCGGCATCCCCCTAGAAATCGTCCTGACCAAGGACTCGAAGCGGAAAGAGGTTTCGGCCGTCGCATTCAAGCCTCTGAAGGGCGGTAAGACGCTGGACAAGGGCGCCTTCCCCGAGCGCTTCTATGGCGGCGATGCCGTCGCATTGCAGGCACGCTTTCCGGCCGACGTGTATCCCAACTTGAAGACTCTGCTGGGTGTGCATGATGTTTCTGGTGAGGAGGTCCAGGTGTACAGGCAGCGGTATCCGGCCGTGGGCGTCGTCGAGACAGAGGGACGGAAGGCGGTGAGCATTGAGAGCGGCATCTTCGCCGAGGGCGAGAAGAACTTCTCCGTGGAAGAGTTGCTCGCCATGGAATTGAGGAATGTGAAGGAGAATGCGAAGGCTTTGGCTGGGAAGGCGTCCGCGATTGAGGATGTCGTCTTTACCGTTCCGGCTTTTTACACCGTCGACGAGAGACGCGCGCTGGAGACTGCGGCGCGCTTGGCCGGCCTCAAGGTTCAGGCCATGGTTACGGATGGCCTGGCTGTCGGCATCAACTACGCCATGACGAGGGAGTTCCCCGTCGTGAACAAGGGAGGAAAGCCAGAGGTACATCTCGTCTTCGACATGGGTGCTGGATCCGCCACGGCCACGGTGCTCAAGTTCCAAGGCAAGCAGGTCAAGGATGTGGGCAGGTACAACAAGACGGTCCAGGAGGTGCACGTGTTGGGTTCGGGCTGGGATCGCACCCTCGGGGGCGATTCCCTGAACTCCCTTCTGGTGGAAGATATGGTAGCCGAGTTTGTCAAGCTGCCGGCCGCGAAGAGCGCCTCCATCACGGCGGACAAGGTCAAAAGCCATGGACGCACCGCGGCAAAGCTGTTCAAGGAGGCCGAGAAGGTTCGCCAGGTCCTCAGCGCCAACACGCAGACTTCGGCCTTCTTCGAGGGCCTCTACGAGGACGTCGATTTCCGGTACAAGATCACTCGTCAGCACTTTGAAGAGCTCGCCGCCGACTACGCGGCCCGTGTCGAAGGGCCCATCACCCGCGCTGTGGAAGCGGCAGGCCTTAAGCTGGAAGACATCGACTCCCTCATTGTTCACGGCGGCGCCTCTCGCACCCCCTTTGTCCAGAGTCGCCTGGAGAACCTCGTCGGCAAAGCCAAGATCAAGGCGAACGTCAATGCCGATGAAGCCGCTGTGTTCGGTGCTGCGTTCAAGGCTGCCAGTTTGGCGCCCTCGTTCCGCGTCAAGGAGATCCGCGATTACGACACCCAAGGTTACAACCACGGCATCCAGTACATGTTCAATCTCAAGGATTTGGACCAGAAGATCTTCACGCCCGCGACCAAGATTGGGGCCACCAAGGATCTCGCCTTCCAGATGATGGGCGACTTCACCTTCTCCGTCTACCAAGCTGTCCCCGGAGCGAATGGGGAGGTCGTCAAGAACCCCGTTCTGGAGTTTGAGAGCGGAAACCTGACGCGAGTGGTCACCAAGTTGATCGATGAGAGCAAGTGCGATAGGGAGAGCTTCAACAACTACGTCCAGGTTCGATTGAGCCCCATCACCGGCACTCCCGAGATCGTTTCTGCCTGGGTTACCTGCGAAGCGGAGGTGGAGGAGGCCAAGGGCGGCATCGTCGACGGCATCAAGGGGTTCTTTGGTGGCGGGAAGAAGGATCAGGAGGCGCTCAAGGAGGCCGAAAGCAGCAGCGCTTCTGGGTCTGCGTCTGCGGCTTCTGCGTCCGAGTCTGCTTCCGCCTCCTCCTCGTCGGCTGCCGAAGCGCAGCCTTCTGATGCGGCCAAGGGTAGTAAGAGGAAGGAGATGCGATCGGCCATTACGTTCAAGGTCACGCAAAAGGGTTATGAGAAGGTACCGCGCAAGGAGTTCAAGAGGATGCAAGACAGGTGAGTCCCCTTTTTCCATCATCGTCATGGAAGCTATACTGGACTGGAACTAACAATGTGCAGGCTCGCGGCCTTCGACGCATCCGACAAGTCCCGCCGTATCCGCGAGGAACACCTCAACTCCCTCGAAGCTTTCACGTACCGTGTCCGTGACCACCTTGAGGACGAAGCCTTCATCGCGGCCTCCACCGCCGAGATCCGCGCCGTCATCGAGGACAAGCTCAGCGCGGCTTCCGACTGGATCTACGCCGAGGGCCACGACGCCACGGAAGATGTGCTCAAGGCCAAGCTCAAGGAACTCGAGGATGTGGTTGAGCCAGTGCTAAAGCGCAAGACGGAGGCCAAGGAGAGGCCTGAGGCGCTCAAGGCGATGCGCGAGGCGATCGACGGGTTGAAGAGCGTGATTCCCATGGTGAAGGAGAATATCGAGCTTTCTTCCGCGGCGGCCGCGAAGGGTGCAGAGGAAGAAGGGTCATCTTCTTCGGATCCTCTGGCGGATTTGGAAGGCGCAGAAGCGACCGCCTCGGACGGGGCTGCTCCCAGTGCAACGACGAAGAAGACGGCGAATTTCGCGACGGATGCGCCCATCTACGAGCCCAAGGACCTGGAACTGCTCGAATCGACGGCGGCGGCGGGCGAGAAGTGGCTCGCCGAGGCGGAGGAACGGGTCAAGGACGTGCGCGCGCACGAGGATGCGGCCGTCACGGTTCAGGAGATCAAGGCGGAGACGCAGAAGATCAACGATGCCGTGGTCGAGATGATGAGCAAGCGGTTCAGCTTCTTGACGCGGCAGCGGCAGGCGGAGGAGAGGGCGAGGAGGGCCGAGGAGAAGGCGAGGATGGAGAAGAAGAAGGCGGAGAGGAAGGAGAAGAAGGAGAAGGAGAAGGGGAAGGAGAAGAAGAAGGCGAATACGGAGGAAGAGAAGAAGAAGGAGGAAGACCAGAAGAAGGAGCCCACGCGCGAGCAGCCCACGGAGGAAGAACTTCGCGAAGCGCTCGAGGCGGCGGGGATTAAAGGGGACAGCGGGGTCAAGCTCGAGAACCTTGGGCTGAAGGACGGACAGCTGAAGGATAGCAATGGGAAACCGCTGTTGAAGCTCAATCTAGGCGAGGATGCGAGCGAGGAGGATATCCTGGCGGCGATTGATCGGGCGGTGGAGGAGGGGAGGGAGGAGGTGAAGCGGAGGAAGGAGGAGGAGGAGAAGAAGAAGAAGAACAAGGCGAAGGCGGAGGGCAAGAAGGAGGGGCATGATGAGTTGTAGAGGAGTTGGCAAGGGGTTGCGAGAGAGTGGAGGAGGTGTGTATATATATGTATTGTGAAGGTGTGATGCTGCACGCAGAGTGTATGTCACCATCGGCATTCTTTAGGAGTTTTGGTCTATTAGAGACAAGAAGGCGAGGCCGTGAAGAAAGAGAAATAACGATATATTCCACTTTGCTGTATCTCCTAGATATGTGCGTGGACTTGCCGTTCAGTTGGAGAAAGTTTATTTCGGTGTCAGATTGTAAACTCTGGCATATGCACATTAAGATGCATGGATTATTCCGTTGTACCTGCATATCAATCATATCGACTCAGAACAACATATGCAACGCTCTACATTTCATCAATCGCTCCGCCATGCTATGCACTCATTCACTTCGTCATCTCATTAGATACTGCCAGTTCCATCAAACAAACCGAACCGTTACCTCTCCCGCCCCATGCCCAAGCCCCCACCACCGGCCCACCACCCGGAATGACTCCACACCCGATTCTCCTCGTGTGCCCTCTCCACCGATTGCGCCATTTTCCGCCGATCCAGATGCAGATCCGCATGCCCGTTCGCCAGCATACATGGCGCAGAGGGATCCCAGGGATCCGAGGAGGGAGGCGTGTCATTTCCCACAGAAGGAGTGTGAGACCGAGGCGGCGACGACTCGGTTTCGGAAGGCGGGGTAGCGCTGACGGTGGAGGTGGAGGTGGAGGTAGAGGTAGAGGTAGAGGCAGAGGCCGATTGTGCGGTTAGCTTTGGCGATGCGAGGGGCGAGTACGTCGGAGGGATGTGGTTCAGGATGCGCCCCGCGGCGAAGACACAGCCTCCCATGGCATGGCGGATGAGGCTGTCTCCGGCTAGACTGCCGATGATGAAGACATTGGGAGCGACCTCGAGTGACGTCTCGGCTTTGGCGCGGAGGGTGCGCCCAGATATCAGGGAGGAAGAGTCGACGTCCGGACCCAGGATTTCCGAACGGAGATCGGGCGAAAGGTAGTCTAGCGTGCCGCGTCTGCCAACCACGTACTGCAGTCCGCCGACGTTGCGAGTGATTTCCTCTCCTGATGCGAGTTGAATCGTCACTGTTGCAGAACCGGTATCGTCTGGAGACGATACCGATATCACCTGAGCATTGGGAAGCCCTTCGTACTCAGATGCCCAGCTGCGTTGCACAGAGAGAGCGCTCGACCTTCGACGTAGTAGCGGTGACCTTGCACGTTTCTTGGCCGAGGGCAGGGCCGCAAGCTTCATGTGTCTGTAAACGGTCGCGTACTCTGGATATGCCGAGTGGTGGCATCCCTTTAGAGGCGAGGGTCGCTTGTCCGGCGCCCATTGAAAGATGTGGATAATCTTTCTGCTCGGAGGGGTCGAGATGATGACATCAGCGGCAGTGAAACCCGATCCTATTACTAGCAGGGGTTCATCGGGAGTATGCAATTGTGCGAGAGGTGCCAGCAGAGGAGGCGGAGGGATGTTGATTGTGAAGATGCCGGAAGCCAGGACTAGATGCTTGCAATGGATACCTAGGGATCCAATCGCAAACCCTTTCGCGGTGCGATATACGTCGTCGGCTCTCGTGGCCGTGTATACGGTGTCGGATATGCCCACGGCCTCGGGATACGCCTTGAGGTACTCTGCGAAATCCGCCCGGGTTGGCCGAACAAAGTCGCACTGGCCCTGCTTGCCGATTCGTGCCAGGTGCTCAGCATACGAGTATCCAGGCAGCGAAAGCTGCTCCGCATAGCTCAATGTCGCTATATCGGCACTCGGGAAACCGGCGTTCTCCGCCCATTGTCCGCCCGGTTGATCTGTCTGCCCAATGACGACATGTGATACGGTCCTTTCAGGCTCATATCGCCATTCCACGCATGACTTCGGATTGATCTCCGTGTCGGCATTCGGCCGCAGAAGCGTGTCGAGCAGCGTATTTACGGGAAGCGCCTGGGTGGAGTAGCGGAGAGAGGCGAGGAAGTGGGCGTGGAGGTCCGGCGTGAGTTGGAGCAGGTTCGGGCGCCGAGATAACTTGGAGTCTAGGATGGCATCATGGTGCCCGCCAATGTAGTACGGTATGTGGCCGTGGAGAATGTAGGAGAGAACAAGCGCAGATGGGCCATTGCCTGGCGAAGTGTGAGTGACAGACACAGGTGGTGGGGGTGGTGTTGATG
Organism: Westerdykella ornata; assembly: GCF_010094085.1. Lineage (NCBI taxonomy): Eukaryota > Fungi > Ascomycota > Dothideomycetes > Pleosporales > Sporormiaceae > Westerdykella > Westerdykella ornata. The sequence goes on from NW_022986898.1 coordinate 51,015, forward strand.
GGGATGAATGGCGACAGACCTATGATGACGGTGTCCACGCATTGTGGGAGTGCGCGAGCCATGTACGGCCAGCAGGAGGAGCAGATGCCATGGGGGTGGGATACTGTTGGGGAGTGGGAGAGGTTAATGTAGGCTTGGTCAGGGACTTTTCATCCATGGATAGCGTCAGTTTCCTTTCAGCGCTAAACTCGACTGCCCGATCAATTCCCGTTGGTGGGGCGGGCTTCGCTCTGGAGAAGGGGAAAGCGGGCGGGTTCCCCTCACCGGCCCCTCGTCTAGTACTACTGTGTAAATATAGTAGGTAAGACTAGGGACTCGCATCGATGGATCGGACAATCGTAGCTTTTTGGCGCTTCTCCATTAAACGACTCTGCTTTGTAAGCAATATCGAAGGGCGTAGACGGACGAATATGTGGCCGTTGAGACAGATACTATGTAGGAATCACGATTACTATCTCTGAACACTACCGAATTCAACTCCAGCTGACATGGTGGTATCTAGGACGTTCAACAAACAAAACTGTACAGCGACTGATAGAAAATACCCGCTTTCAATGTGTCAACTCTGCCGTAGGTGCAGCAGTAGCTGTCTCTGCTCTTCCTGTGTTGTGTGATACCCTCACGTAACAGGCGCTTATGTATCGACCCCCGCATGGAACTTGAGGAGCCTCCTAATATCTGTAGGTGATCGGGGTGCGCTCCGCGACGGGCGACACATCATTGTCTTGCCGGTTGCCGCTGGTCTCGGGCGTCCTTGGCCGCCCCGCGTCCGAGACTGGAGAGGCTCCACGCATTGTCGGGTGGGTTTCCGCCGTCTGCTGCCGACCCTGATCCTTGTCGTTTCCATGGGTTCTGGGGGTAGGGTTATAAGTGGAAGTGTAGTGGTCCGCGAAGGGGTTGTCGTCTTCTGTGCTTGACCGTTGTTGCAGTCTAGCGTCGCCGCCGCCAGCTTGCAACGGTGGAGGGAGCGGAAGGTCTGTCTTCTGGGTGGCATCTGGGCCTGGCGCATTGGGAACTCCCACCCCTGGGTGAACAGGAGGGTGGGCCGGTGATTCGTTGCGTGGGGGAGGTTGCGGAGGAGGTGCATATGCGCTAACAGGAGGAGGAGTATACGTGCTAGGCGGACCGGGCATCGATGAGTTGTGCGGAGGGTTGCGGGCGGGAAGAGGCGGCGTGGAAGACATGCCCTGAGCCCTACGAGCCTGTAGGATGGCGCGTTGGTGTTTCGACGCTGCAAGGGACAGCTGCTCGTTCGTCTCAATCAGCGTGAGCATCGTGTCGTCGTCGGGAGGTGGATTGTCACAGTTGATGTAGCCCTGTATGCTACGCTGAGCCGTCATGCATCGCTCCGAGAACTCCTTCACCAGATCGTTGGTCAGCAGCTCATGCGTAGGTGTTGACTGGACCAGTTGCAGCAGAAGCTTCGCAGTTGTCCGTGCCTCTTCAATCCGTCCAGACAGCTCGGCTGGAGGCGGGAGGGTGCGCGAATGCGATCGTGGGCCGGATCCGTAGCCACCTTGCGGCGGCGGCTGGCCGTTCCACGGCGGCGCATTGAGCGTCCGCGGCCCAAACTGCTTCGCTGCGTCGGCCATGAGGCTCTTCTCCTTCCTCCACATGGCGAGGAGGGTTGTGAGGTTGTTGTCATGCGCCTTATCCCGGTCCAATGCATCCAACGTCTCCCGCAGTATCTGTGCCACGCTGGGGTCCTGCCCGTTCCGTAGCAGGTGCTTCACCGTGTCTGCGAACTGCTTGTCCATGTTCTTGGTGAAGGACTCGCCCGGGTTATCCGCCAGGATCCTGATGAGCATAACGGCATTGTATTGTACGTGTGGTCGGGAGTAGTTGTCCTTGGAGAGGAACTTGCGGATCTGGGTGCATGCGGCTTGCGCCGCGGCGGGACTGGCGACTGCGCCTTCGACGATGGTAGGGAGATGGAGGACTTCTTCACCCTGTGAACAGTTAGTAGCCGCGCCTTGAGGGCTCGCTCCATGAATGCGCTTACGGAATTGGTACCACCCGACTCGCAAAATGATCTCTGTCCTCAACGTTATCAGTGGACTCTAGACTGGGCAGCTAGGCAGCGCTCACCAAGCCCCTGACGACATTTGCTTCGGGCGTGTCGGCGTCGGGCGGAGGCTCCTCATCTTCGCAAGCAGTCAGTATGGACGTCCTAAGCAGAGCGGAGTTATGAGGTATGCCATACTGGCCGGACGCCGCATCAAGCTTGTGAAGCGCTTCTTGAGCGCCATTGCCGATGGGCGTGGGGGTTTGTTTGGAACGGGTGGAATTGGGCCAGTCGCCGCGCCCTTTAAAGTGAAGGATAGTCTCCGACGAAGCTAGGGAACGGGAGCGTTTTTGAGCGAAAGGAAGCGTGAGGAAAAGAAGTCGCGAAGCCGGTCCCAACAGTAACGGTGGTCTCCTCGTAGGCTGTCAATGTTCGTCCTAGACTGTGAAGAGAGATGCACGGACCACCTTTTAACTGCACAGCCCCCAGAATGGCCGCGTAGTCTACCTACACAGTACTGTGTACTGTGTAAGTACAGCCGTACAAAAAAGGTGGCGGCCTCTCCATCTTTTACTTATTATTATGCATGGCTGCGCAAGCTGCTCCTCTAGAGTTTGCTGTGCGCAAGGCCAAACGCGCGTCTCTCGAAGCGTATATGGCCCCCAACTGCCGGCGCTAGGCTACTTGAGGCAATATCAAAGCAGCCACCTGGGCAGCCCCAAGCTGACAGCCCAGGAACTGCATGTCAGCTACTTGTATGCCCAACAGGAGCCTGAGCGAAACTCGCCATCCGCTAGCAGAGTGCGCGTCTCAACCTGCAGCTGGTTCGACTCCTTTTGTTCTTCTGTGCCATGTTGTTCTATCGCTGCTCCTATGCGCCCGTGACGCGTGCGGGCTTGGATGCGGTCACACTGTCTGGCATGAGGATGGACTTGTTGTGTCAAAAGGGCCTTTTGGAGCCGACGGATATGTGTACGGTGCAATGTATCATCCCTAGAGGACAAAACGGCGCTGTTCCTGGAAACCGAGAGCATATGGCATGTACGGGAGTGTAGCGAACCTGGCTATGATGGATAATCCGTTAGCCCCCAAGCTGTACCAGTATGCCTACTTGTAGCTGCCTCCGTACTATCACGGTACTGTATTGTACAGAAGACATGATGTCAAGGCAAGCCGTGTGACGTTGAAATCTTAGGTCGCCAAGCCACACGATCATGCGCGACCACCACCCAGAAGCCACTCCCTCCCAACCTTAACCAACCACTTCACCTGCCAGACGTCACTTCTCGACTCCTGCCTGGTTGTGCCTACCCGCCGACCCTCAATCCAAGGCGGGCGCCATCAGAGTCAACGGACCTATATCCTCACCCATGGCGCCGACACGCAGACACCATCCTGTCCCACTCCCCTATCCTTCTGACCTGCATCCGCCTTAAGACACCCTGTCACGATCCTCCTACTCACCCCAACATCACAAGTCACGCCCCATACCTCAAAATGAACACCTCAAATATCTCCGCCTTCTCTCCCTCAGCCCTGGCCGAGGAGCTCAAGGGCATGCCCAAAGAGACGGAGCAAGACCGCATTACGCGCAGCAGTGGACGCTTCGCCGATATCGAGCACGATATGCCTTCGCTGCCCCATCGCTTCAAATTCGACCTCAAGGACAATCTCTCCTCCTGGCTCGGCTCCCGGAATCCCCTCTTCCGTTATGTTGACCCCAGCAGAGACCTCGTCTGGCTCTTTGACAACACCGCCTATCAGGACAGGTCTGGCCGGTGGAAGGCCGAGTTTGTCGCTGCCTACTTTGTCAAGGACAGCGGCGAGGACCTGAGCGATGTGGTAGCCTGGGTCGCCGACAAGGTTGGCCTGGCCCAGGATGATGAAGCCAAGCGCACTATCGAGAACAGGATCCAGCCCATGCTGGACACCATCGTCCCCGCACGCGCCTGCACCGTCGATATCGAGGGCTCCCAATCGAGACTGGGGCCGAGCGGCCGCTCTGGCATCAGTTCCGACATTGTGGCTCTTCCAACCAAGGACCATGCGGATGGCCAAGTCATCAAAACCAGGGTCAAAGAGAGCGTGGCAAAGCAGCCGTTGAATGCGAACTTGAGGTTTGCGACCCCCACCGGCTGGGCTGTCATCTCGGATATCGATGATACCATCAAGAAGACCCTGACACCCGACCCCATTGGCATCCTCAGGACAACCTTTGCCGAAGATCCAGAACCCATTCGCGGCATGCCAGAACTCTACAAGCACATTTCACAAAAACTCGACAATCCGCCATTCTGGTATCTCTCCGCTTCCCCTTACAACCTCTATCCCTTCCTGCGCGAATTCAGAGACCAGTACTATCCTCCCGGCACCATGATCCTGCGCGACGCCTCCTGGATGAACCTTGCAGGCTTCTTTGCGGACCTCACCCAAGGCACCCAAGCCTACAAGGTCGACCGCATGGTCAAAATCCACGGCTGGTTCCCCAAGCGCAAATTCATCTGCATCGGCGATAGCACGCAGTCAGACCCCGAAGCTTTCGGCGAAGCGTATCGCAAGTTTCCCAAGTGGATTGGCGCCATCTTCATCCGTAAGGTGACGGGCGTCGCAGAGATGGACGAGGCGAGGAAGAATGCACCAGAGAGGTTCACGCGGGCGTTCGAGGGTGTGCCGGATGACGTTTGGTATGTGTTTGAGGATCCGAATGAGTTGTATGCGAAGGTGGATGCGTTGACGGCGACGAGATGAATGTGGCGGCCGAGGCTATGATTGTCTTCGCGTATCCACAGATTACACTGGCGTTGAAGGTATTGATGGTTATGGTTATCCGGGGGTGGCTTTTGTTTCACTGTAGTGGGCAGCGTTGGCGTGATACCTCCTTTCTTTTTTCGTGATTGCAGTCATTCAGTTCTTTCGACAGTTGCCTTAGGTCCTTGCTCTACTCGTTACATGTATAACTATCGCATACCCATTCTCTTGTTTCCTGTCACTCTGTTCTCGTTCGTTGGCGGTTATGCTGCTTTACCAGGCATTAATAAGAGAATCGCATTTTCCGTGTACACTTTCTCGACCCTGTCGTCCTTGTATACAGCTCGTTCAACTCAGATGAGTAGGGGTTCAATCGTCGGAGCCGGACGGTGGTAGTGTGAATGCTGCGCGGGCCTGCATCTCCCAAACGGAAGACGAGTATGCCACCGCCTTTCACCGCCGCATTGACCGAAGCTCGGAACAAGCAAACGACGAGGAAGGAGCTCTACTCACTATCCTCGAGAAGAACTTCGCCTCACCAAGCCAATCTCCTCCCCATGATAAAATTCCTTTCGTGAACACTTCTCCCTCAGTCGTGCACTGACGACCGACGTGGATATTCTCCTCCTCCTACCACCCGCTTCTTTACTCAACCCCACAACACAGTCGGATTTCCCAACCTTGAAGCGCGACAATGCAACCTCCAAAGAGCCTCGCCGAATTCGTCCTCTTCCTCATCGCCGTCGGCATCGGCTGCTGGTTCGCCTTCGTCGGTTATGTACTCATACGTCTGTGGTACTACAAAGGCGCTTTGGGTCCTCAACCACGCCGCTACGTCATTCTGCCTCCGTACCTGCGAGACAAGCTGCTTGTTGAGTCCAGCGAGGGTAGTACCAGCAGTTTAGACGATGGACCAGAACCCGCCCACAAGAGGCGCAGTCACGGCCGAGATGATGTCGACGATACCAGCAGCGACGGCGCTACAAGACTTCCCGTCATTTCTGTAAACCGCTGGACCTGCACCGCAATGGTGGATCCCAATGTCGACATCGTTGACGTCAAGGACGAGACGCTGAAGCGCGAGCTGCTCGAAGAAAAGCGCATAAGTCGTATGCCGCATTTTGTGCAGGACGACTGCGGCGACGGCCGCCTCTTCCCTGACATCCCCGAGATTGATCCCACACTTTTCAGCAACGGAAATGGTCTAGACGGTGATGACTTACCCATCTTCGGCAGTGTTGGAGTTCGACATCGTCACGGTCAACGTGTCCCTCCCCGCCCTCACCAAGCTAGAGCGGGAAATACAGCAGTCACAGAGTACAAGCTTCCGCCCTTCCGTTCCGACCCACCCAAGAACTACATGACCATGGGGCTGCAAAAGCTGGACCCATCTACCTGGCTCCTCGTCGACGAAACGTACACTTCCTTCTTCGCCGCGCGGTCTCACCTCCTCGCCACCAAGCGGCCCGAAGTCATCTGCACTGTTTCCGGGCCGGAAGTTGAAGCTGCATGTGAAGAGCTCTTGCGGGAGGTCGTTGGGTTTCTGACGGAGGCCTATCCGGACAAGTTTGATGTCGTGGAGAGGTCCAGGGGGGTCAAGGTGGTGAGAAATCGGATCGTGGGCGAGGAGTTTCGTTTGCAGAAGCCTTGGGATAGGCACCCTTTAGAAGTGTGCGCGCGGTTGGCCATGGAGGATTTCAATATTCTGCAGAGAAGCAACTCTACGGGGGAGCATCGACTGTGAGTTTTACTCTATATTCCTATCCCGCAAAGCCGTATTAGCTTGGCTATTTTGAAAACCCTAATAGGGCATGCTAACCACCTCTTCACATCAGAGTAGCAAGCGCCACCCTCTTCCCCGCTGGCTGGCGCCTCCGCGACCGAATCGGAAAATCCGTCACCGACTTACACGGGCCCGTACCTCTGTGGAAGGGTAAGCTATCCGCACCCGTCGAGCAGTAAGCTCTCCTTTCATTGCCATGCACTCTCTAACATCCTGTTCCTCTTCGTCCATCCTTAGATCTCCCCGACATCTTGAACACAGTCCTTCACAAACCGTCAGCGAACAACGAAAATAGCCATGAGAGTAACACCACCCAAAACAGCTACTTCACTCGCCTCACCAGGCCCACCTCCAACGACGGACAATATAACAGCATGCAACGCCACACCTTCTTCATCCAAATCTCCCCGCACGCCGCATCCTCGCATCCGCTCTCACCCACCTTCCCCCACAGCACCCTCCTCTTCATCCAATCCGGCAAGGACTTCTTCCCAGGCACCATGCGCAATCTCTCCCCCTCCTGCATTCTCGTCCGCCGCGAACGCCAGACGTTCCGTCGGCTGTCCCTGTCCAACACTGTGGTTTTCACCGTCAAGACTAACGTGGAGAGGCTGGTGGATTTGGACGGGGAGCAGAGGCGGAATCTGGCGAGGGAGATTCGGGCGTGGCCGAGCGAGGTGGCGAGGTACAAGGGGAGGGATTTGTGGGGGAGGGTTGTGTTGGGGTTCTGTGAGGAGGAGGGTGCGGACGGAGGGCGCAAGGGAGGAATTGCGGAGCGAGGTGAACTGTTTGACGAAGTGTGCTTGTCAGAGGGGCGGAGGGTGTAGGGTGTAGAAGGAGGAAGAAGAGGAGGTGGACGGAGCTGGAGTGAAGATGGAAGGAGGGTCAATTATATAGATTTTCATGTGGGCGGGTCTGGCGAGGTGTGGATGTGACGTATGCAAATTGCGGTTTGGGGCCATCTTGTGGGGTTTTCGAACCCGTGGGTTCGCTCTTAGGCGGAGTAAAGTAAAAATTTCACACTGCTATACGAAGTGTTTATGTGTTGCTAGTACTACATACAAAGTTATACACATCGCGGTCCTTGCCAGTGAACAATACCTTTGTGGCTGGAGGACTGAAAGTGCTACTTAGCTATCATTCAAACGTCTTACAAACTCTGTTTGGCAAGAATGAATAGTCTTACTATGCGTTTGCGCAACATACCCAGGTACAGCGCACCTCCCCACCCACCCACTCACCCATCACCACCTCCTCCCACCCATTGCCCCAACCTCTGACGGCCCAAAACAAACGCCCTCACCGCCCACCCACCCACCCACCCCCAACTATCCCCACCACCCAAAACCCACCATCATCCCTATATAAACCATCTATAAAACTAGTATCTTCCACACTACTCAAGCCCACATAGTCTCGCGGTTCCAATATGCACTCTCTGGTTTCTAAATTTTCCCCTCTCGGTTACCAGAAAGAAACCGCGTCATCGAAAGCCGTGGGTTCGAGGCTCGGCTGAGACGAGAGAGGCAGCTGTATGTGTAGAAAAAAAGATCCTTCGTGCTGTATGCACTTGAGGGGCTTTTTTTTTTTGGCTTTCCTAGGCGCGCGGGTGTGGTTGGTAGCGGTCGGGTTAGTTTTTGCTATTTTTTTTTTATACCGATTCCTTTTTTATTTGGGGTTTTAGCTCACGCGTTATTCTCTTCGAATTGTGGGGTTTGGCTTGTTGGTGTTGGATTCATATACTTAAGGCGTGGGTATGAAGATGGTGGAGTCAACGCGTTGGTAGAGCGAAGCGCACTACTATTATTTGTTTTGCCGCAGCAACAAGGAGAGATACATAGTATCTTCCATGTATTGATTGTCTACGCTTATATCTACAAAGTTTCTAAACATGCCATCAACGCTAGCTTGTGTGTAGCGTTCGCTGCGTCCCAGGACATGAGTGTGAACCTCACTAAACATGCGTTCATCCATCTTCACGACGACGACTTCGTCATCAAATAACCCACTCGACTGTCCTGCTCCCTCACCACCTCTAGCAAAACATCATCGTCCACAAGCGCGACCACCTCGTCGTCAAGATCCTCCGCATCCCTCAGCAACCTCGCGTCGAAATGCGCATACTCTTTCAACATCCGCAGTCTCGGTTGCTCTCCCTGCCGACCCTGCATCCTGCGTCTCTCTAACCGCATTTCCTGTGCCTCCATATCGACCTGCGACGCCTTCTGCAGCCAGAACAACGCCTCATGCTCTTCCCCCTCGCAATCCTCCACCTCTTCCTCCCCCGCAGTCTCCATCTCAGGCATCCCCCGCCCCTCACACGTACAACCCAACAAATCATGCGTCTGACAACTCCCCCTCTCATCAAGCCGAAACAGATCCCTCAACTCCTCCTGGGAAAACCCGGCCGCACTGGCCTTGTGATCCACGACCGCGTTCGCAAGCCCCATCTTCACAATCTGCCGCTGGAAGATCTTCTCGTCGAGCGCGCCCTGCACCAGGAACCGGTAGATCTTGCACGGCAACTTCTGCCCATCTCGGTGGATCCGGGCCATGGCCTGCAGGTCCGTGGCCGGGTTCCAGTCCAGGTCGAACAGCACGATGCGCGAGGCGCCGATCAGGTTGAGGCCGACGCCGCCGGATTTGGCCGAGAGCAGGAAGGCGAAGGAGGATTTCGGGTCGGACCGGTTGAACTTCTCGACGAGGGGTTGGCGTTTGGCGGCTGGGGTGGAGCCGTCGAGGCGCAGGAAGGTGTACGAGAGGGAGGTGAGGAGGCGTTCGATCATGTTGAGGGTTGCCGTGTAGTTGGACACGATGACCACTTTTTCCTTGGTGGTTGTGTAGATCTTGTGGAGCAGAGAGTCGAGGACGCGGAGCTTCGTGCTGGATGCGTGCGAGGAGAGGACGTTCGCGGGTATGAGGGGGACGAGGTTCTGGAGAAGTTCTGAGGGGGTCTCATCTCCGTCTTTGGATGATTTCAGAAGTGAGGGGCTGTTGCAGAGTTTCTTCAGAACAGTGATAAGCTGGAGTGCCATGTCGTTGTTGCCGTATGCCATTCGGAAGATTGGCGATGACAGGACATTGCGGTACGCAGATGCCTGGGCCACTGTTGGTGTGCAGAAGACGATGTGTTCGGTCTTCGGCGGTAGGTATTTGCTCAGGACGTCGGCCGTTCGCCGAATCATGAATTGACTTGTCAACGAGACGAGCTCCTTCCATCTCGCCTCTCCTTTCTCCAGCTCAGCTTCGCTGGCACCGGGTTGCCGGCTCCGCAGAATGGGGTTCTCGAACTCGCGCTTAAACGCCGACCGCTTTCCGAGCAGGCCTGGGTTCACAAAGTCTATCGCGGTGTAGAACTCGCTGAGATCGTTCTGAAGCGGAGTCCCCGACAGGATGATGCGACGCTCCGTGTTGAGGGATTGTATGGCAAGCATGGCCTTGTTATTTGCGGTTTTCAAGCGGTGTCCCTCGTCCGCAATGACGATATCCACGCCCGCTCCCTTCTTCAGCTCGTCTTGAACGACGCGCAACATCTCGTACCCGACAATCATTACGTTATACGCCTTTCCCATTGTGAAGTTAGTGATCTTCTTATCCTTGTTGGACTTGTCAAGCACAAAGACACCGATCCGCTCGTTCCCCAACCATTTCCGGAACTCCCGCCTCCAATTCTCGACCAGACCAGCTGGACACACTATCAGAGCTTTCGTCACTACAGGCTGACTCTCAGAGTACGGGTTCTGCTTCAACAGGGTCCAGAGGAGAGTTATCGTCTGCAACGTCTTTCCCAGACCCATTTCATCGGCCATGATGGCGCCCTCGCCTTCACACCGCATGCCCATCACACATTCGTATAAAAACCGGACGCCTTCGCGCTGGTGGTCCCGGAGATGCCGGGTGAGGATTGGGTCGACGACGACGTCGACAATCTGCTTGCCTTTGGGACACAGCGTTGGCCGCTTCATGACAAGTGCATTGGGTGGACTGGGATCATGGCGAGGTTGGGGAACTGACGAGGACGATTTGGGCGGTACCGCGCTATTGAGCACCGGGGTTTTGAACTGCTTCCGAGCGATGGCAGGTTTCCGGGGCACATCACAGGCCACCTCCGTGTCTGGAGGCGTTCTCAAATGCTCGCGGGAAATCGGACGGTTCGTGGGTAGCGCCTGGAGAATCTCGCCATCCGAAGGACGCTGTTGACTACCGGTGTCCTTCGAGCTAGAGGCAACGTTCGCATTTCGAGAGCCACTTGATGCGCTCACCGTCCGATATGCTTTGGACATGCCAGCTGACGGTGGAGCTGAGTTGGTTGTCGTAGATCCCAAAAAGAATCTCCCAGAGAGATAATCCTCTTTTGACATGACGCTGTCAATCTCAAGCTCCTTCCCACCTAAAGACAATGTCGACCCTGGGAGTAGTGGTCGAGCACATGCACCCTTCCCCAACTCTTTTCCAGTATCACTGTCCAGCAGCACCGCGTAGCCATTCGTGATAGCGAGGACCCCGTCGCCATCCCAGGTTTTGTTCTTCTTTGTTGTGCATTTTCGCCAGAGTACTGTGTAGTAGCGACCGCCCTGATCTGCAGGGACGGAAGCATGGGCTGCATTGGTCAGAAGAAGGGCGGGATCTGTGTCGTCTCGCACACGCTCAGGAACGGCGCCCGAGGACGTGCGGCGCTTTTTCTGTGGCGGTGCGGAGCTATGTGCATCCGGGCGGACGAAGCTGGGAGGGCGGAAAGGCTTTTTAAACATTTCTCTTCGAAATTTCAGGTAAAAGGAGGCTGAGCATACTGAGGGAAGAGGTGCGCCCGGGCGTGTCGGGTGAGATCCACGCGTCGCATCGCGCTAAGCCGGACACGCGTAGTCACGTGTATGTATATCTCCGGCTCTCCAGGCCCACTACTGTAATAACCCATGATGCCTATGGCAAGGACGGGCATCATGTGCTATAACTGCACATGAACGGTGTTTGGAGAATCCCGCCGACAGGTGTTTTTGTTCTGTTCACACCAAGTCCAAGCAGCCTTTTCACGAGAGACTGACTGCACCAACACACAACGAAGAGACACCCCCCAGTGGTTCAGGTCCGGAACTGATGGTGCGACGGCCTGTATGCTCAGCGGGCGATTTTTAATTAGTGTTTTAATAGCCGTTGGATAGAGGCCTTATGATTCTGTGCCGAATAGTGATCCTTTCCCGGCGCTGCCGAGAAGTGGACTATGCTTCGTTTGATTTGATTTTTCATCCAAAGAGCCCCTGTATACGAGGTATTCCGGTCTATTGTCCCATGCCAAATGTAAATAGGGTTCGATTCGATCTCGGACAGATCAAACCCCCAGTTAGCGTTGTTTTCATCGACCAGACGACCTACTCCCATCTGCCGATAGATCTCAGCGCGCTTCAAGGCCTCAAATGCCGCCTCCGCTTCTTCAATCTCTTGCGGTGTGAGGCCAGTGTGTTTCGCCACCATTCTTTGTATTGTATGGTCATCGACACAATATCTTTGCGCAACGATGCGATAGATTTTACGGTGTCTGAATCCGGAGTGTAGTTTCCACAGCTCTTTGAAGTTCCGAGCCAGGAAATGGCTCAACTTCCATGCGAGCGGGTTAAATGTATCATAAACACCTGGGCCGTGAGGATTTTGCCCACACATGACTCCGGTTGCGCGGAGTCTACTACGGGGGAAGTAGCGGGCGCACGCCAGCGCATAGGCCCCCCCGGCGCTTACACCGTAAACGTAGAAGTGGTTGACCTGAAGGGCATCGAGTAGTTCCTCCAGATCGTGGGCGAGGTCCAACCTTGTCATATCGTCGTTGGGCGTGCTATGCCCATAGCCGGGCCTGTCGATTGAGATGACGCGAATGCCTCTATTTTCAGCCCAACGAACAAAGCGAGGTCCCCAAAGTCTTGCGCCGGGCATTCCATGCAGAGGGACGAGCACGGGAGCGTTGGCAGATTGGCTGCCATAATCGGCGTAACATAATGTGCGGCCGTCTGAAAGCCTACAGAACCGAGTATCGCCTGGATGGACAACATAAAGGCTCTCCAGGTCGCTCGGCGGGAAGATGCCCAAATATTGGCCCTTCCGGTCAAAAAGGTCCAGTTGATAGTTGTCGTTGACTTGAGCCAAGGTACCAGGGAACAGGTAGCTTGGTTCTTTAGGGGCCACAGACTTGGGCTTCTGTTTCGGTGGTGCTTGGTATGGTGGGGGTTTGATGGCCGAGGAGGCAAAGCGGATGTGCCAACCGAAGAATGGAGTCTTGGGTGCAGTCACAACGGCTTTCAGACAGAAGCGCCCTCGCCCGGTGCGAAGCAGGGAGGCGCCCAAGGCCACCATTGTGGTGGTCCGAATAGGATGAGAATCTCGCAGCTGGGGATTCGGAGTCACAAGCGCTGACCTGGTAGGTTCCCGGCCAGGCGCTTGGTGGCCCCTTTATAATGTGGGTGCTGCTGGAGGGGATAAAGTTGGGGACAGAAGAAATGAGAGGAGGCACCCGCACCCTTCATCATATAAAAGGTGCAACTCGACGTAGGGAGGTGGTACAAAGGGAAGCGTGGGATCAATAATGATATCAATACGTGATGATCTATGAATGGCGTTGGAAGGAGTTGATCGCTTCCAGGTCTGTGCGGTGCTGTCCAGATTGCAGATTGACTGGGGACGCCCAGGCGCGGGCGGGGAAGGTTGGACGAGGGCGCGCGCTTGGAACCAATTCCCACATCCCCGGGGCCAGGGGGAGGAAAAGCAAAAAGAGGTGGTTGGGGAAAGTTGTCTCTGCATACCCTGATGCGACAGCCAGTGAAACGTTTCTTGGATTTCCCCAGTCTAGTAAGATTTCCGCAGTGCAGCAGAGCGCAGACAGCAACGACGAAGCCTGGTGAGGAAACCTGCTCTACCACAAATCAAGAAGTCGATATACCTACCTCTCGCTCCTAAGCAGCGGGAATAACAGATGGGGGAAAACAAAATCCGCATTGATGATGGATATCAGAATTGGTCCAGGACCCTATCACACCGGAACCCCAAAACTCCTCTCCATAGCCCATGCATATCGGTTCATCAAAAAACCTAGAACTGGTCCAGAGTCATGCTCATGGACACATCCGTGTTCTCCACCATCTTGGTGAACTCCTCGAAGCTGATTTTCCCGTCGCGATCCAGGTCTGCCTCCATGATGGTTTTGTCAACAATCTGAGAATCCGTCAGCATCATGGACCCCATTCGCGCTGTCAAGCCAGAAAGCGCCCTACCTGCTGGAGCTGTTGGTCCTTGAGATTGCTGCCCACCATCATCTTGAGCACAATGAATAGCTCTCCGTTGCTAATGTATCCGTCGCGATCAATGTCGTATACCCTGAAGGCAAACCGCAACTTCTCCTCCTTATTCCCTTTGCTGCTGAACGCCGACAGTCCAGACACGAACTCCTGGAAGTCAACGTCGCCTCCTCCATCCTCGTCGAAAATGGCGATCATGCGCGTGGCCAGCGGGTTCGAGGATATCTGCGGTAGGGCTAGAAATTCGTCGCGCTCGATTGTGCCAGAGTTGTCCTGTGCGACGGTTCAGTCGACCTGCTAGCAAGGCCACGCAAGGGTCATTGGGGATCTACAAACCTTGTCCAGTTTCATAAAGCGCTTCCTCAAGCGGTCTACCTCATCTCTGTCGACTGTTTACAGCATCAGCGTCGTGGTTCCAGCACAGTGTAGCGCTCTCCACCGCAGACAGGCAACGTACAGTTCGAGCCCGAGGCTATGTTGTCGAGCAGAGCGGAGGGTTGGTTTCCCATAGCGAGAGTTGTGTAGGTAGGGGATATGTGAAGGAGTAGTGAACGGTACTAATGCGGCGTTTCCGAGGGGGTAGTCGGCGTGAATGCTGACCGCGGGGTCGGGAGGTCCCGCTGCGTCGTTTACTAGCCTTATCTGATCTGATCCCGGTCGGATGCCAAGCCTGAACGCTGAAAGACGACAGCCGCTGAGGAAAGGGTCCACCGAGAACATCACACACCCTCAGGTACGAATTAAGCTGAGGCATTGCAATTGCAACCATCAGAGACGGTCGGAAAGTCAGGAATATCTCCAATCTACAAGCTGCATCAGCCGATCCTCCGTTCTACAGACAGGCCCTTGAATCATCGAGCGGCACCTCACAATGGCCGCCGATGCGCCCATCGAAATAGCCTCTCTATTACAATCTGCGTCCATAAAGAGAAACCCTTCGCCCGCCCACGACCTCAATCCCTCTACTGCCGCCTCCGAGAAGCAACCCGTCCGTCTCTCCCCACACGCAGATCTCGATGATGTGCACGACGCTGCCGAAGATGAAATACCCATCAGTCTGCTCGATCCGATACACAGGCGAACCACAATGCCGCCACTTCCCGATATGAGATTCGAGCAGAGCTACCTCAAGAGCATCGAGAAGGCCGGATCATGGCAGGGCGTCTTGTGGATCACACTGCGGGACCAGGTATGTTGCTAACCAGCATAAGAAACAGAATCAGCTAGCTGATTTGGCGACAGGTGGTGATGTGTTTCATGCAGGGCGTCCTGTGGAACCTCCTCGTCCATGGCTGGCGGTACTTCAATCGATCTTCCAAGTTCAGCGGTCGGAGTATTGGTGCGCGACTCAGAAGATGGTGGTGGGGCGTGAATAAGTGGTCGATACCGTCGGAGAAAGGATATGGCTCTGCAGCCCGGACGCTAGCAAGGAACGCAACTGGGGTATGTATCGCTTTTTTAAATGTCCGCACGCCTCGTAACACGCTCGGAGCTCGTGGAACTGTGCTAACCGAACTTCTAGCATTATAAAAACGAATTCCCTTCGAGCAGCACATGAGAGGCCATGCCTGTTGACCGGATGAGCTGGCGGCCTTAGGGTTCTGCAGTCCCTAGCTTCGTCGACTCCGGCGGTGGCGAATATAGAAGTATGGATCAGTAGGTCAAATGAGAGCGTACACCACCCTCAACTCTCCGAGCTAGCTACAAGCTCTTCAGAAACGCATCAATCTCGTCATCCCTTTCCTGGTTCTCCGTGGTCCCCTCCGGCAAAGCAGGTAGTGGGCGTATGCCCGCGCGGTATGCGTACTCCAGGGTAACAAGGGGCCCATGCCCCATGTACTGCTCGGGTATTAGGAGAGGATAGGAGGTGGCGGCGGATGCGTTCTGTTTCTTGTTAGCAGTCTTTGCTGCTGTATCTGCCACGGCATTCCCTATTATACCGTTGTGGCCTTTTATCCATCTGACGTGGATGTAGCTGTCTTGTGCCAGTTCATCGGCAAGATCTAGAATCTCTTCGAAAGTCCACTTTCCCTCGGCCGGCACTGGCCCCAAGATGATGGGGAAATCCTTGTCGTCGTGCAGCTTCGGCATCAACATCTCGACGGCTTTCTTCGAGTCAGTGTAAATGGTGATGTTCCTGAAATCATCACCTGCTCTCTTTCTTTCCACGGCGGTTCTCAAAGCCAGACAGACGCCGAACAACTCCGCGTCATGCTGGTCTCCGACGTTCCTCCCCAGTGGTGCTGCCCGGGTCTGCCAGCCGCCTCTGGGATCTTGAAATGCTATGGCAGCGGCAAGCAAGCCATTTGCGGGTGTGTACGACCCGTCAGAATAAAAGGTCACTGACCTTCCCTCCCTCCTCACCTCGTGCTCTGGGAGCCTATCGGTGCCGTCTGTCTCGGCGACCGCGAATCCTGCGAAGCGTCGGATCCTCTCTTCGGTGTCGATGATGCTGGTGTAGATGCGCACAAGGCGCTGGTAGTTTCTCGCGGTCTTGAAGCCGGTTCGTGGTCATGGTGATGCCTGCCCGAATATTAGCCATAGTCAGCATGAGGAAGAAGAGAAGTTCGGGAGCGAGTGGGATGGCCATGGTCAACTCGCGGTGAAGGTGGATTTCTCTAGGTGAAGTGAACTTTACATTTCGTTTTAACAAAGTATCTGTTCAGCTTATCCCCTAACATAGGTAGAGGCTGGCAATCTTCCATCTGCTGAGCCCTGCAATCAGTACGTGCGAAGATAGGACACCTTTCTTTCGTCGTCGCAAGGTGTGGATATCTAATTGTTACAAGACCGCAGACCGTTAGAGTAAGCTGCTGTATTTCGCTATTTATTGATCTAGTTACTGCGGTCAATATTTCCTAGTGCACATGCTAACAAAATCTCTGATAACTTTCCTATGGCCTAAAATCTAGCTCTTTCCCCTTTGCTATACTCGCTAGATGAACAGCAAGCGTGAACCGTCCAATGTCGTGTACGCCTTCCATGTACAGAGGACATCAGATAGCCTAGAATAACCGGACACCCTCTTCAACTAAAAAGCGGTTTGGATTTGTTCTAACATGGCAACATAATCTTACAAGTCACGTCAATAAAATCGAGAGTGTCTGAAACTGCACCCGTGAGGAATGCCGCGGCAGTAATACCAGCAACCACTCCTGTAGGGGAAGCGGTCTATCCTGCGTCATTTGCTCGCCCTTTGAATGATAGGGCAGTTGGCAACATATAGGCGGAGAAGATGCAAAGACGTCGTGTTTTGTTTTCAGCCACATTAATAACTCTGCTGGTGGTAGGGATTCTTCCCTTCCGGCGAACAGAATCTGCCCTTTTCCACTCTGAAAACGGATCGCAAATGTATGGCGTCATGGCTTACTCTCACTAAACTCCATGCTCACTGTGGTAGTCTAGATGTACACAGTACGAAGACACCAGCGAATCGGATCTTCTCACTCTCACTATCAGTCTCGCACTAAGCGGCCAATCGGATTGAACATTTCCGACCCCGAGTTCGCTAGACGCAACGTCGGACTGTTTCCTGTGAAGCCGGAGTATCGTACTACACAGTACGAGCTGAAGGACCATGCGAGGAACGGTATCATAGAGGCAGGTGATGCAGTCGGCCTGCAACCATGGTCCCACATGTTCTGGATAGGCTCCTGTAGCCTCTCATCTCTCCGAAAATCGCTCGGACGATTTGCCTCATATCCCCATGTCTTCTATGTCGATTCCCCCCGGAATTGCATTTCAACTGAGCTGCATTTTACCTTAGGATATTCCTGTCCTCTAACACACACGCACGAGCTAGATAGTCGTTACCTTCGCACGTCACCACGAGACTCGTAAAACAAGTCCGAACCTCGAGAGCATAATCCCATTTAAGCGGCCATTTACGGCAACATTCGGCCTGTCAGAACAACGTCATTGATCTATCCATAGTTAAGATGCGGGGTTCACAGGCGCGCTCTCTCGAATTGCTCGTCCTACAAGCCCACCGAGCAAAAGGAGTCCGTTATCCGACTGCAGCCGCCGCTGAGAAAGAGTACTTCAAGACTTGGTATTCGTATGCTTTACGAAGAGGCGGTCTGCCAACTAGAACTCCGCCGGAAGATGCAATCCACGATGGGAAGCAGTTGAAAGAGAGTTGCCCAAAAGGGAGAATCTATTTGTAATAGCTGAAGTAGGTGAGTAGCTAGTGTAGCGAGCCCAGACTGAGTAGGCATTCTGACCGTGATAGCGATAACTATATCGAAGACTGAGTCGACACATACTAGCTCGTTCGACTGTTACGGTTACGACCGTACTATTCCGCACATCTTTGGTCTTTCCACATATGCGTTGAATGCGTCACAGAGGTAATCGCACATGGTTCAACATTCTCTCAGGAATTTCATCTCGGCCAACCTTCAACGGCTGGTACCATTCACCAATCCTTAATCGAGATCTATCCCCCATGACCTACATCGCATAGCCGAGTGACTAAGATGAAACGAGTAGTCTAGGAGACGTCTTGGATGAAAAGTGAAAGGCGATGACAAGGCGATGGCGCACTGCTGAAACGTCGCTCCACCACGTTCCCAAGTGGACCAGTGACTAAAGCGCTTCCCTAAAACGCCGTAACCATAACCTTTTGCCACGCTTTTACCCAGACGCTCGAGCCACAGATATGGTGTGAAAGTAGTTAACCAACGCGAAATCCCTAGCGGTGACAATCGTCCGAACTCTCTTATCCCTCATATAAGCCCCGCGTCGCACGCCTCCTACCCTAAACACAACTCAACCACCGCAACTTCGCTCAACCAGCAGCCATCCCGCCCTGCACCCAAGCGTCTCACGGTACTGAATAAGCAGCCGACAGGACAATGACTGTCGTGCGCAAGTTCAGTAGGAAGAGTTCGCGACCCTCGACAACAATTCGACACGGAGTACTCCTGTCCCGGCACACTCGACGGAATGTCTTGTTCTCTCCGAAGTGTAATACTGGAGCTCAGCTAGCACGGCTCCGGAAAGGTTTGGTCAAGAGGACCCAGAAGATAGACCAGCAGGTGTCGTCTCCCATTCGAAAGGAGAGCAGGCCGCGCGCACCCTCGACGATTCCGGCTGCACCTGTTCCCCTTCATAACACGAGAAAGGTCTCTACATTAGCCATTCCCCAGTCTGGCGGTGCACCCGTCCGACGCTATCAACTTCGCGAAGTGCTCGGCGTTCTCCATCACCAGTCTGTATCCCTTCCACAGTCCACTCGCTCATCCAGAATCAAGGCAAATGACAAGAACCCTAACATTCCACTTTTCAAGCGCCTGGACTTGGTTCCCAGTGCAGACACAGCCTGTGAGGACAACAGCCGCAGATACACATATAGGATTTCGAAACCCGTAGGATCGCCGACGAATCCGCCAACTCTCGCTGCCAAAAACCTCGTCGTTCAAACCAGCTTTCTTTGCGCGGCCCCGCAGTCCACATCAGGCCCGTCAAACACGCGCGTCAATCAGTGTAAACGCGCAAGTCTGCAACCCAAACAATTACAGGCCAAAATTCTCCCAAAAGCACACCAAGCTATTCGACACATGCTGGGTCAATCTCACTCTACCCTAGCCCGCCAACCTAGCAATTATGCAATAGGCAACGTCTCAGCTTCCTCCTCTTCCTCCCCTTCTTCCACTGCCAAGATCCGGGCCAAGCCTGGGATACAGGAAACTATTGAACGTCCAGAAGAAGTTCTGAACGCATTAAAAGAATCGGAACAGGCTCGCCGAAGCGAGGAGCTTCGACTCCATCTACTTCAGCGAGCACATACGCCGCAAATGCCGCCTGTGCTCGTCCAAAGGGATTTTCCGGCCTCACCCTCCACACTGCGTTTCGATCAGCTAAACATCAGCGTGAATCCAACCATTCGGAGCGGCACGGTCCCGGAAGCATCGCGGAAACCTCAACTGCCAAATTTCAAAGGGGCTCGAGATCCCATGCACACTCCCGGTACGTATTACGGACATACAAATCCAGCACACCAGCAACCGCATCAGCAGAAGAAGAAGCGTGTCGCCCCATCAAGTCCAGGGCAGGTCCAACGAAAACGTCAAAAGCCTACAGATATCTCTGCAGTTAAGCGAGCCCCAACCGGAATTCTGGATCTGCCTGTCGAGCTCATAAAAATGGTGTATGGTAATATGGTGTCATCTGATGTTAACTGTCTCCGTCACACATGTCGAAAGTTCTACCATATTTTCGAAAACGAGAAGAAAACAATCCCCCTGACAGCAGATTTCTCGTGGTTGCGCAGCAGTGTGAAAGAGCTGGAATCTATTGCCACCAATCCAGCGGTCAGCAAACACGTTGTCAAGATCATCTTTGTGGACATCGAACCCATATCCGGGAGAATCTTACAGGAAAAACACCCCAATCTCCCGGCTGAACACGTGAGAGGCTACAATATGGAGAAGTCCAGCATAGTCTCGTATCATGAAAAGGCGGACACTTCGCAGCATATACGACGCATTCTTAACAAGTTTAGAAATCTTCGCTTACTGGAATACCATGCCGGGTATCTCAGCCCTCCTTCACCAGCGTCGAATACCGAGATAACACTTCAGCAAGCACTCTCTCCCGATTATATCAACGAGGCAAACCAGAATATGGCTTACCAGAAGCGTTTACGAGCATGTGGCGGACGGTTATTCCAGACCCCAACGCATGACTGGGCGGAGGCATCAAGACGCAATTTCCACCGTATGATCAGCTACGTGCTTGATAATAGGCACAGAAGCGGCCCACTGGACGTGAAGATCACCACTTCCCACTACTGTGGACTAGGATCCGGCCCAAGGTGCAAGCAGCGTTTCGCTCCTCATCGGGTGAATGCATTAAGGAGTCTGGAAATCTGTTATCGCGGTGAGTGGCTCCTCCCTGGTTCCCGAGACTGGTTCACCATGGCCAACAGAGGCAACGGGACTCAAGCTCTTTCCCCCACCGGACCGCAATTTGACGGCGTGGAAGAGCTCACATTGGTTGGCAACCCCAAGGACGAGGATCATTTCATGGTTTTGTCGCCCGACAGGAACCCGGATCAGACTTTCAAATTGTTGCTTCCGAACTTAAAGAAGCTGACCCTCGTTAATGTAATCATCGATGACGCATTTATGGACTGGGCAAGGGGCAGGCCTGTGGACATCGTGCTCAGGAATGCCGTTGTCAAGGGAGGCGGAATGCGGGTGTTAAACGGGGATTCAACCTTGCGTCACATCAAGACCATTGCTTGCGTCTCACGTACACAAGCAGCGCAATCACAAATGGAGCCCCTCGCTCGTGAACAAACACCGCCGATATCTCCGGATGTGGCTCTCCAGCAGATGGTAAGGGCCCGACATGAGAATAACAAGAGGATGGTTAGCGGGCCTACGGAGGGAGTGCAGGCTGGATGAACTCCGTCCTCCGTCGTATGATGGTCTGGGAAAGACGTGTTATTGCTCCGACGGTGGGTGGTATTCGAAAATGGGATAAAAAGTATCCAGCGGGAAAGGGTATGCAGTTCGATTTGGGCACGGTAACGGGAGTAAGGGGTTGGGTGCCTGTAGACCGCGTTTTCATAATGCCATTCAGGTGTACCGTCTTTCGGTACCGTCTTTCGCCTTTTCCATACCTCTTGCCTACACGTTGGCATCGTCCTGTAGATGAAGATCAATTGGTAAGCATGTGGTGTGCAGGGGGAGAAAGATAGTACATCTCTCAGGCGGATGGGTGGGGATATGCAAGTGTACATTAAGTGAATGGTTTTCTATGAAGACAGCAATACATGATAGTAACTGGAGAGGAACGAAGTGGCGTCACCATCACATTTACACTAAGACTTGCAAGGGTCCCAAATGCTGGAGAACAGCGTGGTCAAATAATCGTATCTCATGCTGTCACTAATAAGCAACTTTGGATTGTGGAAGTGGCCAAGCCTGGCTGGACTGCAAGATGCTTTCTTAATAACAGCTGCGTAAAAGGACTGATCTACGCATTACCCAGCTTCCTACGTATTAGCCACTATCTTTGCGACTAATTCACGGTCTTGTAACATGGATCGTTTCACTTATCTCCGGGTGGAAGTGAGAAGAAGCTAAGGGCATATTGAAGAAGCTCAGGGCATAGTGTCGCAACGAAGGCACAAGGACAATAGCGCAACATAATGCGAAACGGGAAAGTAAAAGGTTCAATAGCGAAGTATAGTATGAGCGCTAAAATTCCCGACTTTCACATATGTAACCCCATATCGATTATCTCACGAGCATCTTTTGGCCGATTCGGACTATACAGTCCTAACAGATATAAACAGACAAGAGCAGGCGGTACACTGAGTTACGGTCTCGTGTACTTGAAATGCATGAAGAGCGACCAGTGTGCCTTCCGCACCTGCTAGCAAGTGTTATATGATGCTTCCCAGCAAACAGAGCTTTCAGGGGCTTCTTAAACTGCAGACCGAAATAAAGTCTTTATCCATGGTAATACACCGGGTCGGCTGCTTACTGTACCTCAAACAACTGAAATCCAAAAGGCCGTGGCAGCTGCTACTTGAGACGGTGTACGGTGCGCAGCGTTGATATTACCTACAGTTTCCTTTTTGGGTTAGTGGCGGTGTCTTGGCTGTGAAAGCCCGAGTTTAGCTCACAAATGCGCGCCTATATTACCTACAACTGACTAATTAGCGGCTGAAGCAGCTACTGCCGCCTTATTATTTTCATAAGGCGGATTACCTACTGTTAGGTGGATATATGTTGCTCGGATTTGGCCCCGGCTAGGGAGCGATGGAATATGCAGATGCTATGATGGTGGAAACGCAAGCGCGATGCTTGGAAAACGATTCACAAATCCATCGGCCGACTCACATGGGACTCAAAACCGAAACGCAAAGCCAGACGATCCACCAGATCTATCGGTCGGCTTCACACTCAAGATCGAAGCGCTAGGCGATGTAACCTCAACCCAAATAGGGTATTGTCACGATCATTATGATGGCGCCGCGAGGCTAAGAGCCTCTTTTCCCCGCTCAACAGAATCCTCTAGTAGAACACAGCCCCGGGAGAGTACGTGGCATGATACTCGGATGACGCAGAGGCAGTTAAGATATTTCTTATATAATCCCCGCCATCATCTCTCGCAAAGCTTCCTTCCTTTCCCCCAATTCCGCGCTCTTCACCAAGAACCTGAACCATCGAAAGCCACCGACTCCCTTAGGGGGACACCTGCCTCCAACTATTTACGCCCACCTCTTCCAAACGCAGCAAGTTGAACTACCGAAAAGATGAGCAAGCGTACCTGGGAGAACGCCATGGAGGCGGATGAGGAGCCGCGGAGGAAGAACCCGAAGATTCAAACTTTCGATGACGAGCCCCCAAGACTACCGGCTGAGCTAAAGCACATTGTGTATGAAAACCTTGTCGACTCAAACCCTCACTACTTGCGCGATGTCGCCAATCTTCGTTTGGTGTCGAAAGATTGGGGACGAGGCTTCGAGAGATATCTATACCACAAGCTATACTTCCGCTTAACTCCGGAAAGTATTGAAAACGTCATACGGCTGTCCAAGCACCCAAAAGTTGCTGCCACGGTGCAGTACCTTGTTATGGAGATTATTGTATTCCGATTCCTCAAGAGATCCGAGTATGAGGGCCTCAGCAACGAGGAGCGACAGATGTATGCCGACTGGAAGTGGGACGAGCCGTATGTCAGTACCTTGAACTTGGAAGATCTGGATGATTACCACCAAGCCTGGACGTCACGGCCGGAGATGACGCCATGGTATATAAGTTACCGACGACAGCACATGTCAAACACCCCCAAGGACGAATATCACTGTCAGCTACTCCGCGAGTTGTGCGAGGCCATTCCAAGGTTCCGAAATTTGAAAGGTATCGAAACCGTTCGGGGCTTTAGATCCCACGGTCCCAACTCTACAGTAAAGTCTCCACAGGAGTTGACGCAGTCGCTTCGCGAGGCTGCAACCGCCGCAGCGGGTAATTCCAAGGCATATGCAGAGTACATGTGGAAGAGCGGTCTAGCAAAAAATTTCGTTGACTTCGACATTGAACCGATGACATCCACTGGGCAACTCCACAATCACCGTCAACTACTGTTTTGGATGCTCCATATCGCACACGAAAGAATACCAGGAAAGTCTTTCTCAGAGTTGTTTCTAAGACCATTGGGAAGACATCCAGAAGTGGGCTTCCTGGACCCC
Organism: Westerdykella ornata; assembly: GCF_010094085.1. Lineage (NCBI taxonomy): Eukaryota > Fungi > Ascomycota > Dothideomycetes > Pleosporales > Sporormiaceae > Westerdykella > Westerdykella ornata. Next base: position 75,038 of record NW_022986898.1, read on the forward strand.
GGTCGAAACTATCCAACGCTGCGTGGAGTTCGGACGCTTCGGCTGGAATATCATGGGTTGGGCAAGCCGCTTAGGCGCCGTAACTTCCGTCAGTTGTTCAGGGTATTTCCGAACCTCGAACATCGGGAACTAAGCGGCTATGATCCCAGTTGGAAGCATCTGTTTGACATCCGCGCCATGCCCACCCGCCCCTTGTCGATGCGCACAGAAACCATAAGATCCAAGTTTCCTGCACTCAAATGCTTGACGTTGAGCAATGTGCTTCTCAGCCTCGACATCCTGGGCTACCTCGTCCATCCAGAGGTGGAGTTGAAACTTCACAATATCCACTATGATCTTCTGCAAGAAGAGTACCACGACTTTCTAGGAATAGAGCAAATTGACAAAGTCAAATTAGAATTATCCGGCATCCACAAGGCATCATCTACTTCTGGACATCGGGGATCGTATTACATTCACCCCCGCGGGGCATTTATTCTCGATACGAAGGACGCGAGGGTGGGAGTCGCTGAGGAGTTTTGCGAGAAAATGTATCAAAGATCCCGGCAGCCGTTCCGAAAACAGGACGCATCTCGGGCGCGAGAAGACGACTATACCTTTGGAGGAGGGTTTGTTGATGTCCTTGACCCTACGAAACTCCGCAATTATCTCGCCCATGGGGTAGGCATACACCAGAGGAACAATCCTTTTCGCTTGGGGTCAACAGCGATGGACTACGGGCGATACATCGGATTAGCACAGCCCGACTCTGTTAAAAGGGGCGATGAGATTGACAGATGGGAAGAGTGGAGATGGCTGCGTGAACTACCCCATGCCGTCTTTCGGCCACTTCACCAGCCGCGTTCCGGGAATGCGACGGATGAATGGAGGGGATGTGTGTTTTCCCGCAACATAGACAATTTGGTTTGCTCAGCCTGCGTTCCATAGGGCACATGATACTGCTTAACTGGATAGAGCGAAGTTTTTTGTATTAGAATTGAGCTGGTTTTTGCTGTAGAGGTTCGCCAATCTTATAACACTAAATAGACATTGAATCAAGAAGAAAAGTTGCCCCTATTGTTTACTACTTCTTAACATATCACTTGAACGGTTAGGAAGCACTATTTATTCAAGTTAGCCTTACATCTGAGCTGTCTCCTGAGATGTCTCCCAGAAGTACGAAGATGTGTTGATACATACCATTTCGAGACTATGTAGCATTGTAACTCAATCGCTAATATGACCGTATGCACTCTTTACAGGTCGGATTCATCCGCATGTCAGATATGCGCATATGAAAGTCGTATCACTGTGAAGGTCAAGGCCGCTAAACCGAATTCGGCGGGTGAATTCGATGACGTCATCCGTCCTGACACGAAGTCCACACCTCTATCCTAGAGTGCTGCACACAGGTGAGGAACGAAACAACGCGTCGAACGAAAGCGAAGCTGGTGCATAGAAGCGTAAATAGTGCTGCTGCGCATGCGACCTCGTGCTGGGGAATCACAAGTACATCTTCTTCCGCCAACTCCTCTGCCCGCCGCTACTTGACCTGACCTCATAAGCCCCCACGCTATCATGGCTCTTCAATTCCTGGCGGATAATAATGGCTGGCTCAGCTTCAGTCACAGCACGCCTCTTCTCTTCATTACTGCCGAAGACGATGAGTTCGACCTCGAGACCCTGCGTGCATGGAGAGATGAAGGATTCGCCGTACAGTATTTGCCCATGGGCAAGGGAGGAAAAACCTACGTGAACACGCTGCGCCATCTGGGTGATAATCTGAGTATTGGAGAGCGATACGCCATCGTAGGTATATATCCCAGTTTCAGCTTCGCTGCATGTGTTCCGGCGTGCACGATGCTAACGTGACTCTAACGCCAGCATTCGGAGAAGCAGCGTCTGTCTGTTTAAACGTCTATTCAGAGTACTCGACGAGTACCTCCAAGCTATGTGCATTGATTGCTTATTACCCATCCTCCATACCTGATCCTACGCATCGCATAAGTTCATCGTTTAGGGTCCTTGTCCATCTACCCCTGGGCTCTTCACCCTCGGAAGCTACCATAGGAGTCACGCGGCGACCAGAAGTTCTCGGTATACAAGGCAAACGCCGGACTGTCCAGAAGCGCGTTACTACTGGGATAGGTGCGGGAGGGCTACAATCAAGGATCCAATACCCCGTCTACTCGTATGAAGGCGTTGATGCTGGGTTTGCCGAGCATGACCTTGACGAGTACGATCCGGTTGCCGACGCTATAGCGTGGAGCAGAAGTCTGAGCATGGTCCGGCGGGCATTTGGTGCAGAAGTAGATTTGGAACGGGTCTGGGATGAGAACGAAGAACGCAAGTCCTTTCAGGCCACATCCATCGGCATTGTTGCTGACACGCTACAGAGAAATATCGCGGCAAGGACGTGAATAGGTTGATGGATACGTTCGTGGATGAGCCCACGCCTTTTGTCAACTATACACCGACCATGACCGGGGGCGTTGGGGCCGAAGAGCTCAAACGATTCTATAGAGACTTCTTCCTCCCTTCATCGCCACCTTCGCTCCACGTGCGACTCATCTCCCGGACGATTGGCGTGGACAAAATCGTCGACGAGCTCTACATCCAGTTCAAGCATACCTGCGAAATGCCCTGGATACTTCCAGGGGTACCGCCAACGAATGAAAAGGTGGAGATTGTTGTGGTGTCCATTGTGGGCATGCGTGCAGGCAAGATATGGCATGAAAGGGTGTACTGGTAAGTTAGGCTACAATCACCATCCGCTCTCTCCTAACATGATACAGGGACCAAGCAAGTGTCCTCTTCCAAGTGGGTCTGCTTGATCCAGAGGAGATTCCAGATAGTGTGAAGAAGGAAGGTCTACATATGCTCCCGGTTGCTGGGTCGGAAGCTGCGAGAAAGATAATGGAGGTTGAGTCGGAAGATACGAATGACATGATTGACGATTGGTAATGAGCTCCGTTTCCTAATGGTTTGTTTGGGATTTCATTATATCTGATGTCTCATGTTACTTGGATGGAGGCCACTAATATCTCACTAAATCCACTTCATTATTCATAAGCTTCACTACTGCGGGGGTGTATGCGAACGAGATGCCTGTTGGCCGCCAGGTGAGGCTCAAGGAAAGAGACGCATTAGCACTGGGGTCTGCGTCATCAGATAGATCGTTCGAGACTGACACCCCTCTACCACGGAAGCCGAAGTGGAGTGGGAAGTTTCTCTTTCGGGCCCAGGACGGGCTCAGCCGTTCCAATATCCCTACTCCGAATTAAAATTCAGATGAAAACATTCGAGTTTAGCGACACTCACGCTGCACCGCGAGGCGCCCAGTATCCGCCCGTCTTCGATATATCAAAAGTATCAATCCACTCAATCAGGCTTTCCGCAGCAACATCAGGTGTGACAGCTATCTAGACCATTAGCAGATATCCTTGACGGGACACGACAGTCTCACCTCCACCTATGTCCCAGTATTTATCGAATCCAACGCCTTTCGTCATGTCTGTGCGCATAAAGCCCGGATGCACGGCCGCCACGGCGACACCTCGTTCCTTCAAGTCCAGGCTCAACAACTTCGCACACATATTCAAGGCCGCTTTACTGGCATGGTGACCATAATTCCCTCCACCTTCCTTTTCATGACGAAGAGTGATCGATCCACTTTCTGACGAGACAAGAATGACTTTGGACTTCGAATCGAGCAAAGTTTCAGAGTCGTTGGCAAGGGCGGCCACAAGAATGGTAGGACCAATCGCACAGGTACGGTACATCGTCTCTTGGGCCGAGAACGAGGGTTCTTGTAGCGTTTCAGTGGCGAAGTATCCAGCAGTAATGATGACGATGTCAATGTGAGAGACGGAGTGCTTGTGGAGGAGCTCAAGTACTATCTTCCCGGCGTCCGGATTCTCAAGGTCAACCCCGGGAACGTAGACAAGATTTTCTGCTATTATGGCTAGTTAGTGCGTGGGATTTGGATTCAGCATTGGAGGTGGTGACGAGAGGAGACGAGCAAGTCACATGAACACGTACGGTGTTCAACAGAACTGAATAAAGCCAAAGCATGTCTTACAATTTTCAGGTGGGCTCGATGAGCGTGCAGTTGCATAAACCCGGCTCTGAGGTACGTTGGAGACATATGCTTTGGCAAGTTCGGCTCCAAGCCCTCTGGTTGCTCCGACGATCAACACAGTAGGCATTCTGATGAGTTGGAGGTCGAATAAGGGTTAATCTAGAGAGACAAGGATGGAATGAACTGCAGTTGGATGCGATGTACTGCGAAAGAGTGTTCTTTATGAGAAAGGAGCTGCACATGGGAGCCGATAGGAGCTCGACATGACGTCGAACGCGATCCGCTTGCGTGCTTCTTTATCGATAAGGTGCGAGGTTTTGACAGCGGGCGAAAGTCTTCGCTGGGTGCTTTTTGACCGTGAGGCCTGTCCGCAGAGTCGAAAACCCTTCCATCCTCGCATATTTCGCTGCCATTTTCCCGTTGGGACCTCACGAGGGCAGTCCCGCTGCATTCATTTCTGTTGTGGGTACTTGGGCGGCCAGAGGCATGAACGATGACATCGACGCCAACGAAATGCAAGAAAAGACCGTGAGCTGGTCAGTTACATCTTCCTGGGTCATGGATTGTTGATCTATGCAATCAACCTTGAATTGAACATGTAGGACGATTAAGGAGATCATGGACCTGATCGGTGTAGGCCGGGGAGGTATGGAATCCGGAAACCTAGTTACCCCGACGCCGAGAGAGCGTCTTGGCATCCTAACTTTACACTCACCATGGCAAAGGTGACGAGCTGCTCCCGCCCATCATTGGCGGCTTCATGATCAAGATGAGGTCCTCATACACATGTACCCGCTGTCTCTCCTTATTTAAGGCGACGAGGCCTCAGTTCAATCGCGCAAGAAATAACGCCTTCCGATTCAATGCCCCCAGCTTCTCCCCCTCACGGCAACATTCCACTCGATCCGCCGGCAGTTCCTCGCTCGTTTTACCTCGTCGAAGTGTCTCCTCCACTGCGAATCGGAAATCTCAAGCACAGTTTGAGCCCATTGAATACATCGATCCCGAAGGCGTCAGACGCAAGTATATCCTCACAGAGGACAACCTCTTCAACTCCTTCACGAACTCGCCCATACCTGCGATTCGGAAACGAGCAGCATTCATGCGCCAGCATGCGTACTGCCCACACCCCTCGCACAAGCCCACGCGTGCGGCGACCAACCCTCAGGACTTAGAGGCTAGGAAATCGACAGAGCAAGGAGCACCACCGGCGCATGTGAATTTCGAGTGTCCGGACTGCGGAATTCCGGTATACTGCTGTGAGGAGCACTGGGCGGATGATTATGAGGCGCATCTGGACGTGTGCGACATCATGCGGCAATGCAATGAGGACGATCACGACCTCCACAGCGGCCGGTTCTTCCACGAATATCAGTTCGGAGCGCCCCAAATGGAGGAAATCCTCGTGAACATGAGCAATTGGGACGCGTTTATGTATACGCGAGACTTTGATGCCCTCAATGAAGACCGGCAGATGCGGCAAGCAACGAAGCTATTGACGTACCCAATGACAATCGCAAGTGTCCTGCATGAGCTGAGTCCATACAATATTCGGAGAGGAGGCCGGCTGACGCCTGAGGGCCTCAAGAGTTTTAGCGGTACGCTCCTTGTTCATACCTTCGTAATGTCCATATCCTGACACCAAACAGCCCTTCGACACTCTCTCCACCCTCCCCGTACGGGCGGCGACAACACTTGGAAGAACTCCCGCCTCGCCCCACCGCCCGTCCGCCTCTTCGTCCTCGGTGCCCGTGCCGAATCCTCGCTTCCCCGCGAAACCTGGATGCAAATGGTCTACCTTTTTCACCGCGTTCAGTTTTCCTTGCACTTCATCGGTCCTGAATCCATGGCCAACCGTGAGAAGGAGCTACCCCTCCCAGAGCGCACGCCCCTCAACCCCTTCGGCGCCGTCATCGAAGACCGAATCTCTAATGCATTGAAGATCAGCACTTTTGTAGAGTACTACCACACGATGCACAAGACGGGTCATTTCTACCCGTATGACCCTTATTTCGACTGCTTCATTTGTTTCCACCCTGGATTCGGTAACCCTGCTTCCCTGCATGAGTGGGAGGAGACATTGCCGTTATTGCTCGAGACCAAATGCCCGGTCATCGCCACTGGTTATTCCCCTTGGGATATGCAACAGGACGTCGAGCACCTGCAGAAGCGGTACGGGAACGAGATGGACTTTTTGCTCGAACCGGGAGAGAACCTGTTCCGGAGCTTGAGATGGGATTTGAATGACTTGGATCCGCACGATGTCAATTGTAGTAATTGGGGTTTGTATGCTTTCAGAGGGAAGAGGTACGAGGCGACGCCCAAGGAGGTGGAGCCGGAGGTGCATAGTGAGCGGACGCAGTAAGAGTACAGTAGCAGTGAGTGTATCTATGTCTTTATCCATGTACTATTCTGTGTATATGACCCAATGTAGTATTAGTACCGGAGACTGGATTCAATAGCTCCCAAGTGACACAGATAGAACAGATCTCACATCTCATGTCTCAGCCTCGCCTCAAGGCAGCGACGTCTCTGAGACGTCAAAGTATCAATATTGGAAGAGTATACTCTTCACATTATTCTCAAAAGGTACTGAATATAGGTTTATAACCCTCTATGGTTTTCAACTTGACAAAGGAACACCCGAAGCCACAGGCTGTCACATTGTACATATCCGCGTTAAATTTTAAGAATAGGTAAAAGTTGTTTCAACCCCCACGCAATGTGTGATTTGCCTAACTGCTGTGCCACTTACAGACAGTAAAGCCATCCAATGATCAACCTTCCCGCCGCCGTCACGCATCTGACACCGTTTCACACCATCGGGCGCTTAACTCAGCCACTCACTGGCGTCAAACTGTCAGCACCCAGAACATCACCTCGTATCTCCCAACCCAGTTCAGACTTATACGGACATGCCTCTGCCCGCGCGGGACGTCTGGCCGAACATGCAAAGGAAACTCCATCACCACTGTCATCACGATGGCGGGTGCAGAGATGGCGGTGGGAGGGCTCTCGCTCGGACTGCAGGTTTGCAAAGGTCTCATCACATATTTGGACGATGTCAAGGGCGCAGATGAACAGATTGCAGAGGTGGAAAAGCGGATGGAAAAGTTGGCTGCTCATCTGGAGAGCGTGGAGTCTGTTGTACAGAAAATGGAAGCGTCTGCTGGACGAAGAGAAAAGAATGCGGGTTGGGTTATGGTGTGTAAGGACGCGCTGGAGAAGACAAAGTCGAAGTTCTCGGTGCTAACGGGAGAGGGAGGGGGAACCAATGGATCGGGAAGTGGAAAGACGACGTTCAGTGTGAGAATGAAGACTTGGAAGAAAAGGTTATTGTTCCCTCTCAAGCAAGGGGACTTCAAATTCTGCAAGGAGGTTATTGGAAGCATACAGCAGGATCTGAATACGGCTTTGGCTATACTTATCTCGTACGTAACCAGTTCACTCATAACCCTCCTACACCCTTGCAAGGGCCCATGACTGACACATCCGATAGAGAGCAACAAGCGTACAGCGCCGATGCCATCAAGACGCAATTGGCCATGCAATCGGAGGTACTTGAGCAGATCCACAATAAAAACGAGTCGTATCAGCAAGTTATCGTCCCTGCACTACGCGACCATTGCACCTCGATCCAGTCTGCAGTTCATCGCATTTCGGCAGACAACACTGACGTCTTAAGGTCAGACATCAGTGAAGTACGAACCGCAATTAACCCCTTGACCGGACGTATGGAACAGTTATCCCTCGACGTCTCAACAGTTCGAAGTATCCTTGTATCTCACCCCTTATCGCATCTTCTCTGCCCATACTGAAACACCGCCAGGAAAACCAGATCACCGACGTCAATCTTCAGCGACTCTTCCCAAAAGGGCCTCAAGACGAATTTGCCAAGTATGCCGACGGCTCGCAGCGTATGGAGCAGGCCCAAATACCCAACGACAGTCCCTCCAAGAGGAAAGGAAAGACGAAAAACACGAACAGCTTGGCCTTTCCACAAAATCTATCCTGCACCTGCCATACCCGCTCGCAAACAACCGTCTACCTCAGCCAAGCCCTTCATCTCTCCCACACGCTCACGACCCTCCACCACCCGCCTTGCCCCCTCTCTACCCTCCCCTCCACCTCTACCATGAGCAACCTGCATCTCCGCTTCTCCCTCTGCAGCCTCGCTCTAAAACGCAAAATCCACTTCGCCATCGCCCTCTCCCGCGGCCTAGGCAGCACATCCTTGCTTCCCGCACTGAGGAGTTATCGAGTCGTCGACGCGAAGACCTCACCAGCGTTCCGCCTCATGGCCACTTTTGGCCGCAGGATTGGTGATCGGCCGGACGAGCGGGCGTGGGAAGTGGTTGCGCGGAAGTTGTGGAAGGTGTTTGAGGAGGGCAAGGCTAGTCCGTATGATAGGTTGGCGAATGGGTGGAGTTTGCTGCATGTGAGTTCCCCTGGTCATGTTAGCATTTTTCTCTAGTGGGACAGTGCCCGTGGGGGACATCAGTGTCATCGAAGATGAGACAGGGGTTTTTTGGACTATGCTAACGTGGGCTCATGTTCCCAGTTTCTCTGTTCGAAGATGAAGTGGCGCCTCATGGAGGAAAGTCAATGGCAGATGGACAATTATAGGTCCATGGCGCTGAAGCTACTGGAATTGATGCCAAACGAGGCTTTGGAGAGGGATGATGATGGGCTGTAAGTGGCGCCCCTTTCCCACATTTCACGATCGCTACCCGGAAGCGCTTTGAGGAGGAATGCCAGGGTGACATCAATATTGACTACCTGCACCCAGGACATGCGTCGATCACAGTCTCTGGGGTGGCCACCCCACTCTCATTGCCAAACTATTCGACCACGGTGTCCCAGTTTCGCTCGCCCGACAGATCGAACGGATAGAGTGGGATATGGACTATGCAGGGCTGCAGCTGTGGAAATTAGATGACGATTGTCTGGATTGCTCCGAACGCATGCGCGCGGTGATGCTGAAATCGGAAGAACGACTAGATGCGGTACTGGCCGACATAGAGTATGCGGCCAATTCCAAAGAAGACGGGTATTCGCTGTATGAGATGGCAACATTCATGGAGTGGCGTGAGGGGTTGGAGAGGATCTTCCAACGTGGCGTGAAAATTGAGGCTGGCCTAGAACTGCGACCAAATGCTCAAATGGTATACGGGAGAACGCTGCTGGAAATGGCGGTTTCGACCAGAAATGTCGATATTGTCAACTTCTGGCTCGAAACAAGGAGACAGGTTGCTGATATGGCCGAGTTGGAAAGTATAGGGAGTTTAGAGTCAGCATTGGATCGAGCCGACAGCTATAGCAAGAAGGGCATGAGGGACGCGGTATTGCTGGAGCTGGTGAACCAGAGAAGATCGCTAAGGCAATTAGCTGACAGGTATTTGCTCCCCGGCGAGTACACCCCTCCCTCTGAAGGAGCTCTTCTGGACTCGCAGGCACAAGAGGTTATTGACATGTTGGTCAAACGAGGAGTAGATGTCAAGAAGTCTCTTCGGCCTGCCAGACTATCCGTCTTCCATCAGGCCGATCCGAGTATCGACATTTTGGACATGCTATACGAGGCCGGGTTTCGCGATACAGCTCCAAAGGAGGACAAGAGAATGGTTTCTCCCCTGCTGTGGATGCTCACATATGAGCGTCGACGTCTCAGAGACGGCATCTTTAACATTGCAGAGTGGTTCCTGAGGCAAGGGTCAACGCTCACAGAACGTTGGCCAAACTCAGGACTCACAGTGCACCATTTTATGGCGTGGAGGCGCGGCCAAGATTGGTTTGAGGCCCAACCTGCTCATGTGGATGTGCCTCCATGGAGCTATCTTGTGGAGAAGGGCTTTAGAGATAGCTGCCGCTGTCTATGTAGTGAGGAAGGATGTGGATTTCTTACGATGCTCTGGAAAGGCATGGCGTATGAAGATATGGAGTTTGAGTATGAGGAGGTACGGAAGAAGGGTGCAACACAAAGCCAACTCGATGAGCGGATTAATACAAGACTGGATGCGCTGGCCAGATGGATCGATGCGGCATTCCAGGCGGAGATGAGAGATGCTCAGCCAAACCAATGGGAAGAAGAGACGAAATACGAAAAACGATGGTTGGGACGGCAATTCTTCCGCCTTGCAGCCTTCGAGAAGCTAGGACTTCGACATACATGCTGCAACCCGGGGATGCTGCAGCATGATGGTCGGCCAATTGTGAGCGAGGACGAGTCTGTGGAGCGGGAGAAGCAAATAGGCCCCCTCGACGAAAATCCAGAGAGAATGACTATATTGGAAGAGGACGAAGAGACGGACGAAACCTGCATGCTTGGAGTTGACACGCTCCTTCGCTCCAGATTGGAAAGCTTGACGCGTGCTCTCGACGGGCTGTATGCAGGACGTCCAGGATCTTTGCCGGGAGCGCTTGAAGATTTTCTCTGGGTGCATGCCATGTTTCTGATAGATGACGAAATGGAGCGGGTGAGGGCGGAGGAGCTGAAAATGTTCGCTGAGGGAAGGCGGGAGCTAGGGATTTTGATGGACATGGATGAGGATACAGAGACTGAGTCTGAGGATGAGGTAGATAGTGATGTTTGGGACAGCGAAGAAGAGTAAACAAGGAAGATATAGTGAGACGCTACGCAGCCTTGGGAAGATACACGTTCTGGATACACAACAAAGGGAACCGGCGATCGCGGAACCCATTCAAGCAGCGATACCGTGTTTCCCGTCATGACACGAATATTGAGAACGGAAAGTCTGACATATCGATGCAATGAGATACTGATAGCTAGCGATAGAAGACATAATCCTATGCATATATGCTCCTCTATATCACATGTTCTTGATGGTTCAAGAAGGCTGACATCGCCAAGCAACGCAGGTCAACCCAACACTCTACTCCCACCACTCACCAGACAGCCACCTGGTGAAGAAATCGGCAGACGCTGCCGGCTGATCATAGGGAACCATGTGGCCGCCACCGTGGATGCGTACGAAAGTCAGGTTGCCGCTTGACTTCACGTCGCCAATCTTCTCGCCGTCTCCGCCCAAAAGGAGATCCTTGGTCTGAGCCTTCTTATACTCCTTCTGTCCGGACCACTCGAGAGCTTCTGTCCAAGCCTTATTTCCAAGCCAGTTGCAGATATAATCGGCATCGCCTGCATAGACGAGGACAGGGATCTCCTTGAGAAGGTTGGGAACAACGCGGTGATAGGGCTTCATCCAATCACCTTGGAGAAGGAAGTTGCGATTGATGTCGAAGTTGCAGCTGTCATAGGTGTTGACCTCGGCGCCAACAGCCTTTATGACCTCCTTCTTGTTGAGGTAGTTGCTAATCCAATCAATCTCATCGTAACAGAGGCTGTTGTCTCCGCACTTGCGTCGTACATCGTAGACATTCTGGCCAGTGCGCTGGTAGGGGCCGATCATGGCGTTGTTGCAGTAAATGGATGCAGGAACGCAAGACCAGACTGACTCGGAATTGTAGCAGTTCTGGATGAGACTAGTGCAGCGGGGAAGAGCGTTGTCCATAGAACGGCAGGAGCTCTCATCCAACACCGCAGGCCAACCACCCTCTCCACAAGCCATGGGGCGGTAGTACTCGTACTGCGTGAGGCCGTCGGTGAGGCCATTGCCGATGAGCACAGACTGCAGGTTGATGTTGCGTTTCTTGTGAGAGAGGATCTCGGACGCGAAAACCGGAATATAATGTCCGGCATAGGACTCGCCAGCGATGTGGAAACTTTGCTTAGAGTATTCGGGGAATTGCTTGAAGAACAGAGTGAGGAGAGCATAGATGTCTTTGCCAGCGGCGACAGTGTTGGACACGGATCCGCTGCTGTAGGAGTAGCCGACGTTGACAGGCTGATCCAGGAAGATGACGGAGGCGTTGTTGTTCCAGGAGAACTCGTTGTACTTGAGTTCGAGCTTCTTGGTGACGGAAGACGGGCCCAGCTCCATGAAGAGGCCCATGAGTGAGGAGCAGCCGGGCCCGCCATTGAGCCAAAGCACAACGGGGTCGTTTGCGGGATCGTTGCGAGACTCAAAGAACCCTAACAGTTGGTCAGAGGATGGAGCGCGCGGGAGGGACAACAGGGTGCTCACAATAGAAGAGATGCTTGTCTTCCTCATCATCATCCAGGTAGCCACTGTACTGCTTGACCTTATCGACTCCCAACGAGCTAGGGTCAACCTTCTTCACACGCAGGTTGTAGTTCTCCAGCTTGCCATCGATCTCGCGCTCCTGCTCGCCCTTGGCATTCTCGACCCAAACCTTCTGCACATCGGCGCCCTTGACAACGTGATCCCATTCATGATCAGGCCGCTTGGTATGGGGTTTCGGAGACGAGAAGAACGAGGCTTTATCGAACGACTCAGGGAACATCATGGCGACTTCGTCCCAGATGCGGCGGGCTTCGCCAGTGAGCGACTTGAGCGACTCTTCGAGGTTGTGGAGCGGCTTGGTCCATGACTCCGTGTTCAGCTCCTTGAGCTGCTCGGGAAACTTGAGGACATGCTGCTGGGGAGCAACAGCTGCTGATGCTGCTCCAACAAGGAGGGCGGAGGCGGCGACCTTCATGGCCAGATGCGATCGAGTCAGCGATATGGAGCTTCCAGAGCCCGGCCGATAGGAATAATGAGGCAGTAGGCTCGAGATTCAAGGGTTAAAGAAGGACAACAGAGACGGTATCTCCCAGTAATAATGAGAGGAGACTGTGGGGAGGTGTGGTGGAGGAGAGGTGGAGGAACTGGGATGGGGAGGGAGGTTCACGAGGCAACCACATGACGCACCGGGTGAGGCGCTTATCGCCGCACCCAGCCACCGCTAGCAGTCACATCACGGGGTCTCCGCGTTTCACCTCAACTGCCTTGGAACAGGGCGACACTTCAGGGCTACTCAGTAAGAGTGAGTCGAGATGACAGTGAATGATAACGACAACCACCTTTGGCCAGCGCGCGATTCGCACCCGAAATGGTTCCCGCGCTTCTGTCGGGTTCTACTGTGTAAGACCTCCAAAAAGAGGAATTTCCTGTTCGGGGAAAGTTCGCCTGGCCCTCCGCCTTACGTCTCCCCGCGATGCCGCAAATATATTTCTGACCTGGTGTGCTTGCCCCACCACTCGATTCACCCATTGCACTATCAACCGCTCAATACATCTCCCCGTCCTCGCTTCCTCAGACGAATCCCTCAAGATGCCTACTGGAATAATACAACCCTCGAATCAAATCAAGTTCACCAACTTGGCGGTGGTGCGCATAAAAAAAGGTACCAGGGCCGCTCCCTCCGCAGTCAAGGCATTTGGCTAACCAGCGAACCCAGGCAAGAAGCGCTTCGAACTTGCCTGCTACAAAAACAAAGTCATGGACTGGCGGAATGAGGTGGAAACGGACCTTGACAATGTCTTACAGGTCCGCACAGTCTTTGCCAACATCAGCAGAACCCAGGTTGCATCCAAAGCCGACGTCGCGAAAGAATTCTCCGGTATGGATGAAGAGGAGGTCCTCAGGTTCATTCTTAGGAAGGGAGAACTTCAGATAGGGGAGAAGGAACGTCACGCGCAGTTGGATCGTGTGCGCAACGAGGTCATCAGCATGGTCGCCGCAAAGATTGTCGACCCGAAAACCAAGAGAGTCTACCCGCCGACGATGATCGAGAAGGCGCTCGACCAGTTGAGCACACAGGCCGCCCGACAGCAGACCGGCAAAGCGGAGAGCGGAGAAAACGCGCAACTTCCAAAGTGGACCGGTGTCGTCCCTAACAAGGAGGCCAAACCACAAGCCCTTGCTGCTGTGAAAGCGCTTGTCGCCCATCAGCCCATACCTGCAATGAGTGCTCAGATGCGGCTGCGAGTGATCTGTCCTACATCTGCTCTCAAGCACACCCTCAAGCCTGCTGTAAAAGCCGATGATTCCGAGGACGTCAGCAAGGGTGAACAAAAAACGCAGACCGTCAAAGATGCCATCAAGAGTTCTTTTGTCAAGACCGAAAGTGAGGATATTGGAGGCGACGAGTGGGAGATTGTCGGCATGGTTGAGCCAGGCACATTAAAGCCACTGGAGCAACTGATCGCCTCGCAAACCAAAGGAAGGGGCCGAGTCGAAATCATAGACACAGTCATACAACAAGACGATTTCTGATTCACGCAAAGGGCGCCTGGCATACCCTTACCCGCACGGTTGCTATTAAAAGAGCATATGAGGGTCCTTTGAGATGAAAGGAGAGTTCTGGAGTGAATGGTTCTCGTCGAAGAAGACGACGGTGTGCCGTTACGACTAGATACCCGGATTTTGCATATGAGATATTTTCACCAACATCACCTAGTTCCAGATCCCCACGGTGTCAATCGCCTACGACCAAACCCACAGGGTTCTGGCATATCACCCTGCTGTTCCTGTTTGCACCCAGCTTGTATTGCTGGGACGACGCACATGACCTCCGCCTTCAATGTTCCACTTTCTCTCTACCACACTAATAATGTACCATACACGATACCATTTCTTCATGTTGCCGACCTGCGGCCACTCGCACTCCGACAAGTGGTGTACATGTGCATACCTGCTGGCTTGCATTCTTAGCGCGGGGGTCGTAGCATCGCGAGGCTGGAGCCCTGGGCCTGGACTACGCATGCAGCATGTGGGCTTCGCTGGCGCCCCGGGGTCACTTTCAATCTTGCGGCTCCTGGCTTCGGTCGTGGGGTTACTTCGGATCTGCTTCTCTCGTTTTCGGAGGATCACTTCCCTGGTGTACAGCTAATGCTTGCGCTCACTGCATGGCCTACGTTTTAACTCCACAAGACCTTCTGCGTTACGTATAACTCTTGCATCTGCGGTTGTCCGCCTGGTACCATTGCTTTTCCTGTCTCATGGTAATGACGTCTATGACTGCGATGTATTGATGTTCAACTGTACATTCCTTCGGATTATACTATGTAAAAGAGGAATTCGTAACGTCGTTAAAAAGTTGATGCTGTAATGTCGTGCCCCATATGCTCATCATAAGAATCATGAACGTCTTGAATGTGTCGTGTCGAGTCGTTAAGTTCTTTCGCTGTGCCCCCATCCCCCGGAAATGCGAACAATGGAAACCAAGTCGAACGCCAGAAAGAACAAATTTGAGCAGGAAGAGTGGAGAGCCATGAAGAAGGAAAAGAATGGGAATGGAGTAATGAAGAAGGCAAAGCGGAAGAAAGGAGGTAAATGATGCGCCCACCTAAACCATGCATGCCAGATGCCGAAGTGACGAAGCTGCGCTGCCAAATGCTCTCTCCATGACACATCTTTCCAATCCGACCCAAGTTCCAACAACACTTGCATCCTTTCATATTTTCTCAACTGCCCTGTTCGGGGAGCCCCTCCCTCTCTAACCGCCCCTTACTAACCATACTCTTCACCCGCTTCCCCTCCCCAGCTGTCCTAACTCCCAGGCGTTCCATAAGAACGAAACCGCCCCTTAATCCCACCACATCACACCTCCCACCCGACCATTCCCACACAGTATCCCCAACACCTCTGCACTACTCGTCGCGATGCCCCAAACCCGCGTAATCGGCTCCGCGATATCCGTCCATGCGAGGCCGCGCACGTCGTAGAGATCTAGGACGAGTCGGACCAGGTAGGGGGAGTACATTGTTGAGAGGGAGGTGGGGTCTTGGTACGGGAGGGGCTCGGGCTGATAATACGTCCGTGGTTGCTGGACGGGCAGGGTGATGGAGATTGTGTTGGAAGGGGACGGGAGGATTACTGGGGCATTGGTGATGGAGTGATGGTGATGGGAAGGCCGGAATTGGTGGCGTTGAGTATGGAAAGGCTGGGATGGGGAGGCGGGTTCGGAGCCAGAGGATGATGGGGAGGAGGGATCGAGGTCCATTTCCGATTCTGAGGAGTATGGAGACTCAAATTGCTCTTCTTGTTGGCGTGTCGTGGCGTGTATAATCGCTCCTACTCTTCTCCCAGGCCTGCTGGTCTTGACAATTACATTCTGAGTCGAGATCGATAAGACGTCCCTGCTAGGCAGCGGATTCAGCACCAGCGGCACGGCATGTTGCAGTGCAGAGGTAGATTTCGAATACGGCGACTCATCAATTGGCGTGGCACTGATGCGGGAAGAAGGGGAGTCGAATGATTGTGAACGGTGGATACGGATTTTGGGACTCGGTGTCCGGGGTGGAGGATGGAGGTGGAGGGCCGCCATGGTATGAATGACGGTTCTGTTGTCGTTGAGTTGGCTATATTCAATCAAGCAATCGCGTGTATCGATCTTTGCGGCGGGTGTTAGGCGTGGAAGTGATGGGTCAATATTTGTGGCGAGAAGTTGCCGGGTAGGTCGTGTCCACTTGGAGAAGCCTGCGCAATCGGTCTTTTCGGGTGTGCAGATGACGGAATATGAGGGCGCTCCAGATATTGCAAGTATAAAATTCGGCTGGTGTTGATACTGAAGCTCAAAGGAGGGGACTAGAGGCGGGAGAGCTCAGTGTTATCTTCCACTGGTGAGCGCAGACGGGGAATGAGAGACGGCAGCAATGTCCTCTCCGACCAAGACAAAACATGAGAGTATGCTGAAAAGTTAGTTAGACGGTGGGATGGAAAGAAGACAGTCCCAGTCAACGAATACCGTCTCGCGATCTCTCTCCGCCAAGTCATCACCTTTGCCAAATGCGAGACCCAGGTGCCTTATATCTCCCTCCGAGTCAACCGCCTCCAGCAGCGAAATACCTCCCTGCATACTGTCTCCGCTTCGGCACATAGTTTCCCTCACTCAAAGCCCTAGGTAGCCCAATCACTCCACTTCCACCTTCGATGGCTATTCGTTACATGGGCGTAAATAAGCACTGCGTTGTACCCTCGTTCTTGGCGCAATTGAGAGGCCCTGCTGCAGGACAACGCTTACCGCGTGGAGTGCATACAGTCCTGGAACTGACTGGTTGATTGGCGTGGGGTCTCCATTTCAAAGGGAGATGGGGTGCAGGGTAGAAAGAAAGGAGGAGGAACTATCTATGCGTCGAACCTGCACGCATCGCCAACGCACTCCACACCTGGCTGGATGCAGGGTGAGGAGCGTATCCGGGTGGCTGTTGGGGGTCGCTGAGCAGGCAATGAGTTGGTGTGGTTTGCGGGATGGGCCAGATCTTCGCGGATGAATGGATGGCGAGGCTTTGACTGTTGCACGGCGCCTACTGTATGTGAACGATGGAGGAGACGTTACTACTTGGATATGTTTATAGAACTGTCTGGTATGTAATTCAGCTCGGGAAGACAAAGAAGGCCATTGCTGGACTGCCCAACTGACCAAGTCACGGTTCGCCAATACTTACTGTGATCACCCTGAAGTGGCCCGAAGACCTGACAACAACACAAAGGACGGACCCTCCATGCGGCCGCCGTGTTCTCTCGGGACTGGTGAAGTGCAGTCAAAGGGTGTGACGTGGAGAACGAACCCCAGCCGAATATGCCGCCTCCTGCACTGACCAATCGTCTTCCTTTCTGACATTCGTGCTAGACCCTGCCACCGTTAAGCAGCAGCAAAGCAAAACGGATCTGTTCAACTGGGGTACACGTTGCAAGAAGGTCGCGCAGGGAGGAGAGGCTTGATCGGAAAATGACTTGGGATCATATTGTGTGATTTTTGGTACAGGCTGTATATGGCCGACCCCCTTTGCATTGGCCTGGAATCCTTCATTGCCATGCCCTACCAGTTCCGTGCAGAGAGCCGCATGTGGTAAAAGCGTGAAAGCCAATCAATGCCCCCAGATAAACACCATAAGTGCACCACCCAACCCCGGAAGCCCTGTTTTTCCGCACCACACAAGCTCCCAAGCTGCCCAGCGCCAGCGATACATTTATCCCTTCTTCTTGGAGACACCGACAGTGCGACCGCGGCGACCGGTTGTCTTGGAGTGCTGACCACGGACACGGAGGCCCCAGTAGTGTCGCAGACCACGGTGAGCGCGGATCTTCTTCAGGCGCTCCAAGTCGTCACGGAGCTTGCTGTCAACGCCATTGGCCAGGATCTGGCTGTTCTTGCCGTCGACGATGTCGCGCTGCCTGTTCAGGAACCAGGCGGGGATCTTGTCTGCAAGGTTTTAGCGAGGCCTGAAACTGCGTCGTTGACGAGGAAACATACACTGCAGGGGGTTCTGGATGATGGTAACGATGCGCTCGAGCTCCTCAGAGGTGAGGTCACCAGCGCGCTTGGTAAGGTCGACATCGGCCTTCTTGCAGACCAAGTTGGAGTATCGGCGGCCGACACCCTTGATCTTGGTCAAGGCGTACATGACCTTCTGCTTGCCATCGACGTTTGTGTTCAACAAACGGATGATGTACTGGAAGCTGTTGCCAGTCAGCGTCGCTCCGTATCCCCAGTCACATGTATCCTTAAATGGCCGCAAAACTCCAGTACGCTACCGCAGTCGCCCGCCACCTATACGCAACAATTCTTCATCCCAAATGCTATATCGACATCCCGCATCCACCAGGGGAAGAACGCGGTTGAGACGGCCCATTTTATCCAATTTGCAGGCGTGGCGGACGACTTCGACAGTGGGCATAGCGATATTGCGGCGTTCGTGTAGAGAGGGAATCAGCCTCGGGGGCTGGAGATATACGTACTTCGATTTCTCTCCGGAGACGAGCGCTACAAAACTGTCAGTATAGCGACTTCCGAGAGACCCAGAGGAAGTGGTCTGGTGGATGGCTCAAGATCCGGACGCAGCGTCTCGCACGCTACTGCATCGAACGCGAACCAGAGCGATACAAGTCTCGGTATGAATGAGGGAAGTACTCACACATCTTGACGGTTGGCCGGGCTCGTCGATATGGGGTGGTCGTCGTTACGGTTCAGCAAAGGGAAATCGTGGGTTGAGAAATTGGGTGCGTGCCAAGTGTGGGCTCGGCAGCCCGTTTTCGTAAGCGAGTTTGGGCCAATCAGGAGTGAGCGTGATCCCTACCAAGCCCCACCAACATCACCGACTTCAACGTTAACCCAGCACAACCATCCAAGTCCGACATCCATATATGATTCAACCAAAACTTGCCTTCCCGTTCGTTTCATGGGTCTAGCCCGTGTTGTGCTTTTACTCTTTACTGTGCTGCCCTCGGGACATGCCTGCCTTAGCCGCGGACTTGTGCGTTTTCGGCGGTGGGGGCTGTGAGCTTGTGGCATGGAGAACACTCTCACCCACCGAGTTGCCAGTCGGGACAATGTGGCTTCCCCCGTGGTGCACATGATCCCCAGGGAAGCACAGCTTGAGGCTATGTAATGGGTCGATAGAAGAAGGCCGCGTGAAAGAGCCTGGAGCAATCTTTCGGGGCCTTCCCAGAGGTTGCAGGTCCAGCTTCGGCCACCAGCATCGATGCAAGCGACGCACGTAGACCGTACAGAGCTTCATGTACGTCGTTGTATGTGAAATTTCCGGTCGTTTTAATTTCTTCAATCCTGGAGCTTTCCAATATGCTTTCATATCCCTCCCCCTTGGTCTGATATTGTCCGCAGGTGGAGTATTGATTTTGCTCAAATGCCTTCCCCCTCCCCCATACCCGTCCTCTGTGGTCCGCAAATTCTCAATTCATTGTTACTCTTTGGATGTATCGCTCTCAAATTGCCATGGAATTGTGTAGTCATCTGCCCGCCACCTTCCGGGAGACTCTTTGCACGCCACGTTCATTCATTGTGGTGGCGGAGCTTGCGAGCTGCGCCACAAGTCCAAACCACTGCACGAATTCATGGGTTCGCATGGTGTATTCAATAACACAGATGCCTTGCACGACGGGAAGGCAACCACTTTTTGTTGTTAATATATATAAACCAGGATGTTCTTGTGCTGGGAACGCTGGCGTGCAGCACAAGTGTGTCCTACACTTCCTTGTGTCCTTCACTTCCACTCTTCCATTCGCGCTTTCATCCCGCCCCACCGTTCAAAACAGAACGAGGCTGTAATCGACGAAATCGACTCGGCTGTCCCGCCATTTTCCGTTCACCTGTCCTTATCCGTGTCCAATAGCACCTTGTCGATTTATCGGATCAAAGTCGCTCCTTCATGCATGCGAGCTATCGTTTCGAAATCACTCGTCACGAGCATCCACAACGCCTGGATTAGGATCGTCTAGTTCAAGGGCATGTGACGCCTCCAAGAAGAATTGCAGTTGGCCATATAGCTGAGGA
Source organism: Westerdykella ornata (assembly GCF_010094085.1). Taxonomy (NCBI): domain Eukaryota; kingdom Fungi; phylum Ascomycota; class Dothideomycetes; order Pleosporales; family Sporormiaceae; genus Westerdykella; species Westerdykella ornata. The sequence goes on from NW_022986898.1 coordinate 95,250, forward strand.
GACTGCCGCTCTGACACGTCCTCGAAATCATAGCAACTTCGCTGGCAGCCATGCCATTATCTCGGAGTGACACTGGCTCGAGTACCGGTGAGATCAACCAAGGCCCGGTCCCCATGCCTGCGGGCGTCTATACGCTTCCGATCCACGGCAACTGTCCGAGGTGTCACCACTACCACGCCGCCGTCAGTATCAGCGTCCGAGTGTCCAGTGACCCTCGCCGAGTCAGTCATGTGTATTGCGAGCGGTGCAGGGAGAAATGGCTTGCGTTTGGCGGAACTGGCTCGACTAGGATGTCACTGCTGTCCACTCGAACCATGGAACCGGACATTGTGGAACGTCGTTTCCGCTACGCAATTGTCGACATGGTGCGATCCGTGACATCACTAGCGTCCAGCACTGCTCTCTCCAGAGTGCCGGAAGTTCCATCCAGGGGACCATCTCGAAGACACTCTGGGAATTTCTCTGACGTGGATGGAGTGGAAGTGCAATCACCTGCCATCCCGCATGGGCGTCCGTCACCACAGCATCAGCATCCTCACCAGAACCGCCTGCTGCCTCAGGATGGGTCACGCACCACGTGGTTGAACATCGGGAATAGAACTAGGCTGCAAGCTTACCTGAGTTTCCAACGTATCAAGAAGAAGGTCAACGGCCAGCTCGAGAAGCTGAGGAACTACGATACAAAGCAGTTGCTGCTGTGGAGGAAGCACCGTCACGAAGTCTCCGCTTTTGAAGCGGAAACTACGCAAATCAAGACACCCGCGCTCGAGAGTAGTGGACCACCTCGTGTTGAATTAAGCCTCCTTGAACCTCTCCATGTCGAGGAAATCCCGCCCACCTCAGGTCCACGCAGCACTGATGGACCTCCACCAGCCTCGTCAGGGCCCACTTCTTCCCTTGAGCAGGTTCCACTTGACCGCGTTGAACAGGAGATGTTAAGGAGCATGACGAAGGAACAGCGGATTGGCTGGATCCGAGGACAACTCACCGAATTCAAATACCGTCATGCGAGCAATATCGCCCGTCGACGTACTTCTAGCTCACTGAACCCCTCTGTCACCGACAGTGATGACATAGAAATCTTACCCCCGGCACCGTCTCCACCCTTGTTTCCACGCCAGCTCAGCTATCGGAGATATTCCGACGATGTCCTCCTCACTGGAAGTCATCTCATGGGATTTGAAGCAGGGGAGTTGTTTTACGAGTCTCGTCGGTTCAGCATCGGCAGCACTACACGCCTTTCTCAGGCTGTCACGGCAGTGAGCTCCGACGGCCCAGGCGCTTCTTCAGAGCTAGGCTACTCGGAAGCGCCGCCCCGACGACATTCCGGGGCATATCCATCACCGTCAACCAGATCTCGCAGATCCCTCCTCCGTTATTCCTTGGGTGTCGACCATCTGAATGCTAGGGCTTCGATGGAGTCAACGGCGGCTGGGGCTGTTCAGTCATCCTCTACGCCTCAGTCGAACGGGATACAGACTTCGGAACATCGCCGGTCCTCCTCCTTCCAATCACCTTTACTTTAGATTTCACCTGGACTTGCCAACGATGAGTGTCCTTTTCTTCTTCCTTTTTCTTTCCCTTTGGCATCACATAGACTACAAATGGCCTTACTCCGCACACACTTGCCCCGTTTACCGTTTCCGATTAGATTTCCATGATTTGATGAAGATCAAGCTTTTCTACACAAGTCCCAAAATCTCGGGTTGTATATCTCCCATGTACTTTAGATTTTCCGCTCTCTCCGCACTCACAGCGGGCTTTCACATCATCTTCGAGGGTGTCTCGCATCTAGCGCGCCCTCATTGCCATGACGTCGGCATTTTATATGGAAGGTTGTGTATCGCAAAACCCTCTCTTTGCGGGAACGGCACGGCAAGGCTCTCTTGAATACACCCGAGGACCAAGACGATTGATGAGAAATTTTGGACCATGGGGCGACTCTGCATGAATGATGGCTTAGAATGCACCCTCCTCACGGCTGTAGGTGATGACCGGTTTTATTATATAGACGCCATTCTGGTCGGATAGAAATCGTAGCCTGTTGTTCCGTTTTTCGTCACGTAGATTGCAAGAGCTGAAGTTCGTGCCATGAAAAGGTCGTTCTCACGCGCTTGCCGAATGGGACCGCTTTAGAGGTATTGAAGGAAACTAGATGAAGTTAGGTTCGGTGGTTGCCGAGCCCATAAGTGGAACAGCAAAGAACTGGGGAAGCGGATTACCCTATCTATCCCTTCCCTTTCGAGAGTAGAGCTTGCAATACTGAATGCCAAGGCTGCTACCGTTCAGCAAACGCCTAACTACAGCGAAACAATCACTTGATGTTATGGAAATCCAAGAATAGCGAAAAGAATACGAATCGAGTGCACGAAGACTACTCGCTGAGTCTCGACTTCTTACTGGACTCCTCCAGCCATCTATGCCAATCGGTGATGGCTTCACACCCAAGGACGACCATTGAGCAAACCAATAACAGTCCTTTTCAGGGGCCCAACGGCCTGTCACCACTGCTGATTACCATCTCTTGTTAACAGCAATGGTATGAAAACAACAGCTATCCAATTGTCTATCCGGTTGCTCCACTTCCGTTCTTCTCGTCCCTTCCCGGAACATGGTCGAAAACAGACGGTCACTTGAAACCAGCGATACCTTTCAAGGCAAGGCTCCGAAGCAAAATTGAGAGGTATGTACAAGTCTGAAAATGTCACGGTGATAAGTATGAATGTTTTCAAATATTTGGTTCCCTAATCGGGGCTAATAGACAACACGCAGGCTTGCACATTTTGTCTGAATGCGTCGTATATATATATCCCAAGATCCACCTAGCTCTGCGTCCGACGAAACTTCTCCGTACTATTCCGAGGAATACCATGCCATTTCATTTTCTTTCCCTTTCCCTTTCCCTTTCCCTTCTTACCCCCCTATCACATAGGACTACAGCTGTACCGCTATATGAATCCCCTCGACAGACGGATCGCGCAGAACCGTCACCGTCAACAACACCACCCCCACCTCCCGATTCAACCTGTCCCCGTTAACGATGATCTATGCAATGAATTCACGGCGCACCATACCTCGATGCGAGAACCACGCCTCCTTATTTCTTTGCACCATCCCATACTCGCCCGCCACTCCTGCAAGCCCACAAACTAGTGTCTACACCTGTGGTAACTCACGTTCCTACATACCTAGCCTTCGAACCATGCAGAACCCATCAGAACCATATGATGTACCGCTGTATTCCCGCGCTATAATCAAGATTGCAGAGAGATGAGAATCCAATCTCTGTATTCGCCGCTTCCATCCTCCGTGTACTTGCAACTCCTTCCCACACTTCGAACGAAGGAACAAGATTCTACACAAGATGAAACACACCCATCGTGATTTCGCTAGTCTATATGCTGTCTACCCCATCGTCCAATAACCATCCCGAATGCATTTTCCCATGCGCTATGCAAAACCCAGCGAAGATGATAACAATGCAACTCAAATCCCGTCTAAAACTCCAAAAGCAGCCATATACGTCTGAAACAGCCTCGAAAAAAAGTACACTTTACACGACTATCCACAAACAACACCTTCCTTGGGTATCTCCTCCTCGACCACTTTCTTCTCCCGCTCTCCCTTTCCGTCTCCCCTTACCTCTGACCCCATAGCCTCGCTCTCCACCTCCACCCTCGCATCGGTCTGCACCCCCATCGTCTTCGCCTCAGCCTCAGCCTCAGCCTCAGCCTTCGTCTTCTTCTCCTCCTCCTCCGCCAACCTCCGCTTCTCCTTCTTACTGAGCTGCATGCTGCCCTTCTCGAGCGCTTCCTTGGGGACCGGGCGAACATAAGGCTGACAGATCCACCAGGGACGCTTGCAGCGGGCAACGGCAGCGAGCGAAGACGTATGCGGATCGACTTCGATGCCGGTATCCACCGCCGTCTCTGCCGTGCCATTGCTCTGCCCCTCCGTCGTACGTCCACCATTAGCCTCTATATTCTCCTCCCCTCCCATATTAACCCCCCTCCCATACGCCCTCAACGCCTCCTCCACCACCTCCTCCACCATCCGCAGCACCTTCTCAAACGCCTCCATGTCGCCGACACGGCAGTTGGCCAGCGCGTCGCGCACGTCGTGGTGCTGGCCCACGAGCGGCCGCAGCAGGTGGAACAGATGGGCCTGCATGGCGGTGAGGTTGGGGCTTGTGATTTTGGCCGCTTTGCGGTCGGCCTTGGATTGCTTCTGCTTCTTGCGCGGGGGTTGTTGGCCGTCGGCTTCGCCTTGCTGATCTGCTTCTTCTTCTTCTTCTCCTCTCTTCTCCAGAGGTGGTGGTTGGGGGTTTCCGTTGGTGTTTAAGTTGGCTTCAGAGACGGTCTCCTTGCCCTTCACAGTCTCCGAAGAAGCCGGCTCCTGCACCTCCCCCGGTACATACAGCTTCCTCCTCACCGGCGGCTCCCTGCCCAACGCATACCGCCAAATGATGTCCATGTACCTCCTCATGACCGCATCCACCCTAAACCCGCCCTTCCCATCCCTCCCCCTCCAGTACTCTGCGCCTTCCTCCCCTACCGCTGGCGGCTCCGCAAAGATGGTCGGATCGTGCAGGTTCCCCTCGGCGCTCATCACGGCATCCGCGCCCGTTTCCTCAAGACACTTGGCGATATCGTCGTGCTGGAGGATATTTCCGTTTGCGAAGAGCACGGTCTCCGGCGGGAGGTTGTCGCGCAGGTAACGAATCATGCTCCAATCCGCCAATCCCGTGTTATGCCCCTTTTGCTCCCTGCGACGGCCATGGACCGTGAGGATGCTAGCGCCGGATTCGAGGATCATCTTGGCGTACGCGAGCGTCTTCTCGCGCGTCTCGAGGACGCGCATCTTGGCCGTGACGGGGACGTCGAGCTCTTCGTGCAGCCGCCGGATCATGCTCGATATGAGCGGCCAGTCTTCCTGCAGGAAGGAACCGTAGTTTCCGCGCTTGGCGATGCCCTGGGGGCAGCCGAGATTGAGGTCTACGGCGTCGCAGTAGGGCGCGACGAGTTTCGCCGCGTTGAGGAAGTCGTCGGGGGAGTTGGAGCAGAATTGCACCGTCAGGGGCCGGTCGCAGGTGGGGTTGCCGTCGAGGTGCCATTCGCTCTGCGGTATGGTGTCGTGGGAGGTATGGGAAGGGTCTGCCGGGCAGGGGAGGGTGCCCGATTTGAGGGGCTGGAAATGCGAATCACGGTATTTGGGGGCGTCGTAGAACAGCTTCGAGTGGAACATGGGCGTGTAGCAGAGGAGGTTCGATTGCTGGGACGCGGGGAGGAAGGACCGGGTTAGGAGGCGCCAGGCCTGATGGTGTGTCAGTAATGAAAGGGATGGAGGTGGTGGTGGAGTAACCAACGTACGAACTCGGACTGCTCTACCATGGGCGCAAGAACCAGTTTCGGACTCCCGATGCTCTCGTAGAAGGCCCGTCCGTGAAGCTTCACCCGTTTCCGCGGGTTCGCTGTGCTCGAGACCCCTACCGGTACTCCTTCTCCTTCATCCATTCCACTTCCTTGCATCGCGACGCCCGCTTGGGAGCCCTTGGTTCGATGCTGTGTCTGCTTGTACGCCGCTTGCACTGTTCTCCGCAAAGTCGTGCTCCAACCAGCGGGGGCGCAAGAGCCCCCGACCGCGCGTCGCAAGAGAGACGGTATAGTGCCGTCAGACTGGACGATATTGAGGAGATATGGGCTGGTGCGCGAACCAGAAGCGGCGGAGTGAATGCGTAGTCGTGAACTCGGGCGATAGATGCGATTTCGTTTCCAACAAAAAAATGTCGTTTCTCGAAGCCCCACAGTTACCTAGAGCAGGGATAGGCCGGCCAGCCAATCGGAGACCGCCAACCCACCACTGGGCGAACATATGGGGAAATGCATGGGCATAGATGGGCTCCCGAAAAGCGTGTCTCACCACTTGTGGATGGATGGCGTGCTGCTGAGTTTTCTCGAGGGATCTGGTTTCTTTATCCCTCCTCTTCTCTCTGCATCCCATTATTTTGCGTTATCCGCAAATATCATCTTCCCGCAATTCCATTCTTGTCATCCTGTCTACAGAGTACTCTCCGTAAAACATTGGCCAGCAGGGTGCTCGCAGACACAAATATGCATGCAGGTAATCCACACAATGCGGTTTAAGTAATTATCTTCTTCTATCCCATTACCTTATGCCCATCTCCATCATTGCTAACGGAAGCACCGCCATTCATTCCTCGTTCGACCCTGAAAACCGCAGCGCTAACTGCCATTCATCAGCGCCTCACCAGCCAGCGAGGCGGGGATGACGCCAGGAACGCACACACGACCACAAACATGATACCCATGCAAAACAATCGGAAAAACAGAGCAAAAGACCCGCCTAGAAACAGAAACGCCATTACCCTTCGCATGCACGCCGCCCGATCGAAACGCCACGACTGTCGCCAGAGCAGGGCAACCGCCTGGCTGAAAGTCCCGTCTGAAGAGGGACGACAATGAGCAATCATTAGGAGTGGGATATATCGTGCGGCCGTCACAGCATAAGCTTCGCAATGAGGCGCACGTCTAACAGAAAGCCTGGAAAATGTGGAATCGCTCATGTCGTGATAAGACCACTGTGCCGCCCAGAAAGAGATCTAAAGAGACATCTACGCCGAATGCCATGCTAGTATGCAGGTGGTCCAGAATGCAACGCAGGGGAGGTCGACAGGGGAGCAGCACACCTGGAGAGGAAGCGGTGGCCGTCCCGGGATATCATAAAGCTGAGGAGATTGAGATCGGGATCGAAGCGCCGACTGGGCATCTCAGAATGTGCTCCAGTGCCAGGCGCCCGAGAAGCTGTTCGCAATGCTTCCGACACGATTGTTCTCCGGTGGGTTCGCGGCGATGGGAGTGCCGATCTGAACGGCCGCGGTGCTACCGGAACTCTCGCTGTTCTGACGGCTGTTGCGCATCTGCTCCCATTGGCGGTACTGGGTGTAGCAGCGGTCGCAGGCTCGCTGCAGCTCTCCCTCGGGATGGAACAGGGCGTGCTCGTTGAGCCTCACTTGGCGCTGCGAATGCTGAGCGCAGAAGATGCCGCCGCACTTACGACAGTGGTGGCGTCGGTTGAAAAAGCTGAAGGGAGCCTGGCAGGCCGAAGCCGTGCAGACGTTTGTCGAACCGTCGGGCTGATGTCATGTTAGCCTCTGAGCGACGAAAGGTGAGGAGACGATTGTCGAGATTGTCGGGATTGTCGCTGCGATTGACAGAACTTCGAGGTCATGGTGGGGAGTACTGGAGGTGGCCTGTGCAGCAGCAGCGACAAGGATCCCGCGCCAACATCCCCCTTGGTGTGGGGGTGGGTGAGCAGCCCAACTCTCGCAACCGAGGGCAACAGTCAGGTGGATCATAAGAGACGGCTGCGGACAACGGGCGCGCATGAAGACGTAGGCCGCACAACACTTCACACGTTGACAACCGTCTCACCGCCGTTCCTTTTGGTTGTTGTTCACAAGCCGAGAGCGATTTTCGAGGGCGCGGCCGCGCGATTCGCAGCGCAAGATGCCGATGAGGCGACCTGGACTCGCCCGGACCCGTGATGCAACGCTAGGGCGACCCACCCGGGACCCAAGTCCGAACCATTGTACGTAACAGATGGACGAGGGGAGCGTGCACGCGACAGACAATCATGACAGAAAGGGAGGTAGAGGGCGGTTGTGGCAGTGGTGGAAGAAGTGGCAGAAGGAAAGGAGAAGGGGAAATGATTATGGTACATACCTGCCAGTGATTTCTGGTAATTGGGCCGCTGACCGGCGACATGGGGGCATCACCGTAGATGCTGTTCAAATCCTCGGTGGTGATGAGAGAGATGGTTGAAGCTCCGTCGCCCGCAAACGGCCCGCCATTCAGCCCCGGTCGCCAGGTTCCGGCCGCAGTGTCCAAACCGGCATCGCCTTTGGGAGGAGACTGACGTGCAGGTACCTCGGTCTTCCTCAGTGCTGCCGGCACGTATATGGGGTTCTTGGGTCGACGGATCTGGGGTGGATGTTGGCCATACATGGCGAGGTGGGAGGTGGAGCGCGGCGAGGTGGGAGAGAGGTTCACGGGCGTGTTCGCGGCGGAGGCCATTGGTGTGTAGTGAGCAGAGCCCTTATATACGTGGTGCTGGTAGGGGGCGGGTTGCGGAATCGTCGTCGTCGCGGTCGTGGTCGTGGTCGTGTCGCCTACCATGATGAGGTGCAGGCCGTCGCAATGGGAAGAGGGAGAAATGGAAGACGCGATGCGCTTTCGTGTTCGTGAGAAGCGCGGGAGGAGGGGAGATTCGGCGTCGTTTGATGTGCGAAGGCGGAGACGGGCGGTATTATCGAGGACCGTTGGTCAAAGGGGGGTGAGGTTGCGACTGCCAGACGGGTCCCAGGGCGCGTATGGGTGATGCGGCGGTCGTGCAACCGAAATGGCCGGGGCAGGCGAGGCCGTGAAGCAAAAGAGCGGTTCAAAGTGCGGTTGGGTGTCAATTGGAGGCCTAGTCGAGGCGGTGGATGATAAGAGATGCGGGAGACGGTGGTACAGCAGGACGCGGGGAACCAGTGCGGTTGGTTACGGCAGGATGAGAGGGTTGGGGTTGGGTGATGAAGAGGAAGTCGCGAGTGGTTGCAGTCGTGGTGAGTGAAAGAGCGAGCGAAGGCTCCAAAGTACTTAATTCCGGTTGAGTTGAGGCTTTTGGGAACGGAGGCTCAGGAAGAGCAGAGGAGGAGCAGGAGCATCATCAAACAAGCCCAACAAGACGGAATCGAGAATCTCGGCGGGCAATGGAACCAGGGGACCCTGGAACCCTGGCTCTTGGTCGTGGTAGTACTGCGGCTTTCCACGTCCGACTGAACATCCGGCTGCAATTCCTCTGTACCATGGCTGACCCATCAGTTGCCACCTACCCCTTAGTTGCCATCCTAGCCCACCGCCTGCCTAAACGGGTATAGTCTTAGGGGTTTTCTGCTACTCTATTGTAAATGTTTACTTCTTATCTATACTACAACTTAATTATATAAAATATGCCTTCTAAAAAATTGTCTATAGCTAAGTGTAAGGCTTGCATACAAGCTGCTTTTTTAGCGCTTTAATCTAGCTAGTTTAGTACTCTATTTACTGCGGCAAAAGTCTATAGTACTAATGTAAATACTCTCTGCAACTAACTAAAAGGATGCCTCCTAAAGCACCTAGCCTATACCTAGAGGCAATAAATAACTCCTATTATAGAGATAGCAATTACTTAATACTACTACTATCTTGCAGATACTAGTTTCTCTGCTTAAATTAAGCATATAAAACGTATAGTTTAGCAGGCTAAAGCACACAATAAATCTAAAGACTAGTAGCTTTAAGCAGTTAGTATATACTATATAAAAGGCTTCTTCTACTACAACTTTTAGCTCTATTTTATATATACAAAATTGCTTATAATTAAAAAAAAGATTGCTTTAAATAACCCTTTAGCAATTAAGTACTATATATAGAAGTTCTAAGAGGCTATAGTTAAGTATAGCATAAGAGACAGAGATAACATACCTCATAGGTGAGTCGGTCACATGGGTGAGTCAGTCACTATGCCAAGACTCTACCAGAATGTAAACTCCTCAGGAGAGTATAAAACAATTACGAATAATTTTTAAGAGTTGTAGTAAGCCAATCTCTTTAAAATCTATTTATACTTCTTTCTTACATATACATGAGTTATGCCCAGTCTCACTACAGTATATACAATATCATTGCATAGGCTTACCTTCATCAGCACGCACCTTCTTCTTCACCTTCTTTCTATCATCACATGCTGCAAACTCACTTAGGGTAGCTAACCATAGACGCTCTTCAGCTGTTAAGATCCCTTCACACTGTACTCACTTTCTCTTGTACGATTTATGCTATGTAGCAGCTTCATTAGCAGCTTGAAGCTCAGTGTTGCACTTGGTCATCAACACCAGAGAATGCCCTATCAGCTCAGCACCTTTTGCAAGTTTTTCGACTGCCTCAAGCATTGAAGTTGGGGAACTATCTCCATACATTCGAATTTTCTGCTTTATCAGTGCTAATTATAACCCAAATTCTAGGATGTTGCTGGATGTTTGTGACTGCCAGGAGTTCTCATTGATAATGGGGAGTGGAGGCATACGTAACTTGATATCAAGCTTTGATATCACCACTTCTGGATCAAGAGGAACTAAGCCAGCACCTCGGAAGCCTCCTTGGATATTGCTCTTAGTAATTGCAGCCTTAAAGGCAGCAATAAAGCAAGGTAGGAACTCGATTTTGGTAATGTAGGTGATCCAGTTATACATCAGATCCTCAGCTTGATGTCCATATGCCTTCTTCAAAGGTGAAAAACAACCCATGTCTAGTGGCTGTAAGAGATGTGATGAGTGAGCAGGTATGCAGAGAGTAATAATCTTGTTCTCCTTGCAGTACTGCTGGAATTCAAGTGAGTTGTGGCTCTTATGGCCATCAAGAATAAGTAGACATGCTGCACCAACAGTATGCTTCTTTGTATGCTGGTCAAAGTACTTTAGCCACTGCAGACTAAGCTCATTTATTGTCCAGCCATTCTCAGAGATTGCAATAACCTAATCGTGAGGTAGATCCTCCTCCTTGTACCAGGCAGAGAGGTGGTGCTTGCCCTGGAAGATGATAAAGGGTGGGATCACCCACCCCATTGCGTTGATGCCTTGAATGACTGTCGTCCATTCCCGATTGCCCTGCTGCATACTCTTTGGCCTGCCTCGATGCTCAGAGCCTATGACAACTGCTCCTGTTGATATCATGCCCATCATAAAGCCAGACTCATCAAAGTTGTAGGTGTCATTGTCTAGGATACTGTGCTTGGCTTTGGTATTCTCTACAAGCCAGAACCAGTCTTGTATAATCTTAGGATCCTCACAGAGGGCTCTCTTATAATCATACTTTCGATTGAACTTAATTGTAAGCTCTGGCTGGTGTTTGACAAAGGTTGCAGCCCTATTCTGGCCGACTGGGTCTTAGTGCTGTGCAGCTAGCAAGGAATCAGCCATATCTTTGATAGCAGTAAGCCAGGAAGGAAATCCTCACATGTCAAGATCAAGGATATGCCGAACAATCATCTCTTCTTCCATCTTTAGTAGCTTCATTGAGTTGGGCATACATTTGCATCGAAAGATTGCTCCAGTACATCGGTCTCATAGTGTTGTTCGAGAGACGTTATAGATCTGTGCAGTACATCGTTCAGAGATATTCGCATCTTGCTTAATAGCCTAGATTGCAAGCTGTACATGAGCTTCTTTTGAAGAAGGTAGATTATTGTATTGTGGAGGCATCATGAATATACTGTAGTTGACAGTACAATTTGGTGGGATCTTGGCATAGTGGACGGCTCACCTATGTAGATAGCTCACCCATGAGGTACGTTATATAAGAAACCTGCTAAACAAGCTATAGTAAAGATAAAGTCCCTTATAACTATACTAAGGAAGGCGTTAGAGAGATATAATTATATAAATATCTACACTACACAAGTTATATATAAAATAGTTCTTAAAGAGCTCTATACTATAGAGTAATAATTATGTAATATAAGGCTTACTATAGAGTCTTAGATTACCTTCTATAAACAGTCCTGTACAGTAAGAGATATATACTATAGCAAATTAGTTAAAAGCTCTTTCTCTAGCTAAATAACTAGCTTATTTAATGCGTACTTACAAGAAGCAATTAAGATCTTATCTGCTAAAGAAAATAGTAATTCTAATAGTATAATTATAGATAGCCTTATAGGTAGAGAGAGTAAGATAGAGTTTAAAGATAAGGCCTTGTTGAGCAATGCTGTAATAAGATAATATAAGATAGAAGAGATAGAAATCTAATAGTTAGCAACTATAGATTAATAAAGAATCTACTGTAGATTACTCTACTACTTTAAGATATCTATAACTAAGCTATATATTTCTTATAATACTAAGCTCTTACTTATCTCTCTACTAGCGCTGCCTAAGCTATTAGATAGTAATATAGATAGTTATACTACTCTTAACTAGCAATTATATACTTCTATAATCCTTCTCTCTTATCTATCCTCTATATAGACTATTACTATTAATAAAAGTAATCTTAGTTGCTTATAGTACTATAGTATCTATAGTAGAGCATTTATATAGATAGTATCTTCTTGTTATAGACTAGCCTTAGAGTTGAATGCAATAAATGTCAATGAAAATATTGAGATTCTTAGGGAAGGCTAAGGACTATGGACAGAGTTTTATAAGGATAGCTTAGCAGGAAAGTCGGGCCCGGGTCGGACCCGGGTCGGGCCCAGCTCTCAGCTGTCATCCCTATCACGTGTCCTAAGCTTGGGCTGATAGCCTAAGCCATCACACTTCTACCTACTTTAAAACAGTATAACAAGACATGATTATATATAGCAACTATATAAGTTAGTTTTGCAACTATAATACTATAAAACAAGCCTGAAACAACTTATAGATGATCTTATAGTATTATATAGAGCTTATTTTATATAGGTAGGTAGTAGGTAACAAAACTAATAAGGTAGCAGAGATCAGATAAAAAATCTGTATCCTGCAGGCTCTCTGCAACTGCAACACTAAAATATAGATATATTAGCATATATATATAATTATTTTATAGCTTTAGGATCTCCTAAAACAGTCCCTATTAAATTATTGTAGTTACAATAGCCCCTTATACAAATTTGTATAGGCGGAGTTTAGTGTTCTAGTAGCAACTAAGGAGTAGGTAGCAACTAATAGGTTAGCTATAGTAGGTAGAATTACCTACCTAGCATAAGCTAACTAGCTATGACTTAATAATGCAACAGGTAGATTTTTCTTTCTAAACATACTACTATACGTAGAGGCGGGATACAAAGCTAATTGCGGGACCCCTTATATTGCTGCGCCTGCTAGCTGTTTAAATTAGATGTCGAAAACAGCAGTACAGAGGAAGTGCAGGGGGGTGTTCAGTCGGACGTGAAAAGCTGCAGTAGTGCCGGCCAGGGGTGGCATATTAATCCTCTGGGTATACCTACTAAGTGCTCAGAGTCGCAGGCGCGGTTTGGCTATGATTGTGCGGATAGACAGATGATACGAATCCCCATGTGAAGATGTCTGGTCTACAACACATGCATTCTTACAAGTATTGAGCGAGCGCCGAGGACGTCATGGCTCCTTTTATGAGTTGTTCGTTGGTTTGAGATTCGGCCTTAAAGGGTGCGAATGCATGCCAAGCAATGCCTTATCGGCGTGCTCTCATTGGCGGCGACAATGAGCCGCCTGCATGTGATAATTCCCATTTCCCGGCCAAAAGGTTCGAGAGGCGAGACGACTTTGGAACCATATCTTTAGTGTCAGGTTCTGTCTACCACCACACGGGCTGCTGGCCACTTTCCTTCTCCATTGCTCTCAGCACCTGGGAAAGCGACTTTGGAAGGCTCATGAAGAAATGCACGAAAAGCCGTTCGAGACCACCCCCGTTGCGACAGGATCGAGTAACCGGGTAACCAAAAACTCCAGCGTCTTTTCTTGAGGAAATCAACCGGCACCATAGCGATGCGGCGCAACATCCACTAGTTTATTATCCGTACTGTCGCCCTGGCTGATAAAAGGTTCTCGAGTCGCAGTTATCATTATCCCTTCGCCCTGTCGCTCCTACCCCAGCTCCAGCTCCAGCTCCATCAATGCTTCGGATTCGGTTTTCCTTCACGAGCTTGTTGGAGATGCTGAGTTGTGGGAATGTGGCGTATTGGCTTGTGGCTGTGCGCCCTTTGCGGTGCGGAGTCCGAGCCTGGGGAAGGGCATCACAAGTTGCCGAGGACCAGCACTGAGCACTGCGCATCTCATCTCATCAGGCCGTGGTCCACGATGCGTCCCGACGTGTAAATGGAGGGGCAGCTCCTTGCTTGCGACGACTTCTTGCTATTCACTATCGTTCTGTCACTTTCGCTTTTTCATTGAAACACAGTATCCGCGGTTTCGTGTCTCCCCAGCATCATGGACCTCCCCGCCCGACCCGTCTCACCCAAGGCTGCGCCGTTCCCGCCTCTTCCCTCAGAGGATCCCTTCACTGAGACACAATGGAAGACGTTGCTCGCCATCGCTGATGCCGTCATTCCAGCTGTCAAGCCCATGGCTATAGCCAATGCCGAGACGGAGCATACAGCCAAGGGCAGTGAATACTCCACAGCCATAACCACCCTCGAGCGCCGTTCGGACATGTCCAGTGAGGCAATAGCAAGGGCCTACCTGGACGAGACTGCTTCGTCTATTCCCGCGTTTCGGGAAGGTCTGTACAGGACGTTTGGCATCTACATGCCCCTCGACACCAAGAAACAATTCGCCATGATCTTGAACATTCTCGAGTATGTCGGCATCTGCTATGTTTCCCACCCATCCCTATAGCCTTTTGGGAGATTCAACGTCTCTGACATGCCAATTCCTATTTCATCTTGTGCTGCAAATCCCGTTTCCTATTGAGAGACTATAACATTCCCCATTCGCGGACCAAGTCTATGTCGTTGATATTGACCCCACCGTTTTGTTCCTTTTGGCTGCTCTACTCTCGTATGGCTTCTAAACCTCTCACAGTACCCGGGCTGGATCTCTACTCCTTACTGGTTACGTGACCCCGATCGGCTCCCAACCTCTCCACGTCAGAGAATCTATCCTTCGCGGCTGGTCCACCGCACGCCTGCCCGTTCTGCGCTCGCTCTATCAGTCTTTCACCATGCTCATAAAGCAGACCTGGGTCCGAAGCAGCCCCACTCTACGCAAGGTCATCGGTATCCCTCGCGTCCCCTTGAACATGGTCCCCGGTAAAGGTCATGACTACGCATTTCTGCAGTTTCCACACGGCGAGGAACCCGAGATTGTCGAGACGGACGTAGCCATCATTGGAAGCGGGTGCGGTGGTGGGGTGTGCGCAAAGAATCTTGCCGAGGCGGGCCACCGGGTCATGGTCGTGGAAAGTGGCTATCACTGGACTCCTGACCACTTTCCGATGGAGGAGGCAGTTGGTTGGAGTCAGCTGTTCATGAATGGCGCTTGCATTTCTTGTGAGACAACCGTCGCCAACTCTACCTCTACTTCCAACATGTACTGACTCTCGGCAGCCGATGACTCCACCATGACCATCCTTGCCGGTGGCACTTGGGGCGGCGGAGGCACCGTCAACTGGAGCGCGTCTCTGCAGACCCAAGGTTATGTGCGCAGAGAGTGGGCTGCAGAGGGACTGCCCTTCTTCACGTCGGCCGAGTTTCAGACATGCCTGGATCGCGTCTGCGACCGCATGGGGGTGTCGACGGATCACATCAAGCACAATGTTACGAACCAGAAGCTGTTGGAGGGTGCGCGCAGGCTGGGCTACACGCACAAAGCCGTCCCGCAGAACACGGGCGGAAAGCAGCACTCGTGCGGATTCTGCAGCTTTGGATGCGGCAGTTGTGAGAAGCAGGGTCCGGTCGTGTCGTTTCTTCCTGATGCCGCGAGGGCGGGCGCCACCTTTGTAGAGGGCTTCCGCGCCGAGAAGGTTCTCTTCAAGACCGAGGGAGGTGTCAAGGTTGCAACCGGTGTTCAGGGAGTGTGGACGTCTCGAGATGGCACTGGCAGCGTCATTGGAGAGCCGCTGGTGCGTCGCAAGGTCATCATCAAGGCGAAGCGCGTCATCGTATCCGCAGGCACGATGCAGAGCCCGCTCCTGCTTCTCCGGTCGGGCTTGAGGAACCACCATATTGGCCGGAACCTGCACATTCATCCCGTCTCCATCGTCGGTGCCATCCATCCAGAGGAGGTGAAACCGTGGGAAGGCTCCATCCTTACTTCGGTGGTCAACGAGTACGAGAACATTGACGGCAAAGGCCATGGCGTCAAGCTCGAGGCTATAAACATGGTCCCCTCGTTGTTCCTCATCTGGTTGCCGTGGAAGAATGGGTTCGATTACAAGCTCAATGTGTCTCGCTTCAAGAACATGGTGGGCTATATCTCCATGGCTCGGGACCACGGCTCCGGCACGGTGTATCCCGATCCCGTAGACGGACGCGTCCGCTTCAGCTACACCGTCTCGAAGCTCGACAAGCAGCACATCCTAGAAGGCATCGTCGCTCTCGCGAAGACGCAGTACGTCACAGGTGCGGCCGAGATCTTCACCGTGATTCCCGGCGTCGAGCCCTTTGTGCGCAACCCGGAAGCTGCTCACGAAGGCATCAATGACGCCCAGTTCCAGGCATGGCTGGACAAGATCCGCGCCGTCGGTCTGCCTAGCCCAGACACCATGCTTGGTTCTGCCCATCAGATGGGTACGTGCAGGATGAGCTCGTCGCCCAAGACGGGTGTCGTGGATCCGCAGGGCCAGGTCTGGGGCACCAAGGGCCTCTATGTCGCCGACGCAAGCGTGTTCCCCTCGGCCAGCGGCGTCAACCCCATGATCACCAATATGGCCATCTCGGACTGGATCTCGAGGAACATTGCGAAGGGTCTGGAGGCCCACCCCCGCTTGTAATCAGGAGTTGATGCGTCATTTGGAAGTGGGTTTCTAGCTGTGAAGGTATACTGTACTGTGTAGTATCATGTTCGCGGGTAGCGCTTCCGCAATCCGGCTCCGTAATAATCGATCAAACCTTGATTGGGCTCCCTTCTCTTCCCCTTCCCCTTCACCTTCACCTTCACCTTCACCTGTTTACTGTATGGGAATGCCCCTGGCTCGCTTGGGGCTTGGCTTTTCGGCAACTAATCCCGACCAACCCAACCTAATCCGTCCCTAGCCTCGGCGCGCCCACCACGTCATCCCTCCAGAGAATCTACTGTGGGAGCCCCGCTGTGCCTGTGCATTGTGTAGTCTACCCAAGTCCATCTATCTCTTGCGCTAACATATATTCGTCGCACGGCGCCGCACTGCGGGGTCGGCGGCCAGTGACAAGCTTCACTTGGACATCGTGCCTCGTTGGACATGGACGATTTGGATATTGCTCGAGACAAAAAGAAGACGAAGAGACCTGGCAGCTGTTAGCCCGCCTCAACCATCCATTGCCGCGTAGAGCACCACCAGCTCTCCCTCAGGCATACCCCGCATCGTCGAACATCAAGCCGCCGCCTCCCACACTCCGCAGTGAAAGCCTTCCCTCCCTGCCTGTCGTGGCTGCCTTCCTAGGTTGCCGCTGAGTCACCAGGACAGATAAACGGACTTCCCGTTTCCTCCAAACCCTTTGATTCTCCCCGCCTTGTTCTGCAACCAACCCGTCCTTCAACCCATCGCGAAAAGCCCTCGTAGCCGTACAACGTCATGGCCACTGTGATAACCGGTGGCTTCGGCGCCTCCGATGGAGCGAGCTCTGGCACCGAGTTCGTCGCCAGGCTGCCTCCGCCGGGCGACGACCTGAAAGACTACGACAACACCAAGCCCCATCATCAACAGCCCGCGTCGATCCCGCAGATCTTCCGCGATGCCATGTCGGTACGCGAGCTGGTCTTTGGGCAACAGGGGATTCCTCTCGAGGCCGAGTTCGACGACGACGATGCCCGCAGCTGGCACTGGGTTGTCTATGCTTCCGTTGCGGCAACTTCGGCCTCGCCCACCTCCGATGCCGCGCCTGGCCTGCCACTCTCGAACACGAGCACGAGCACGAATCCGAGAGTTGACTACCGTCGTTCCTCGGCCTCTGCCAACGCTACCGCACAGCGTCTCCCCGTCGGCACCATCCGCCTGATTCCCCCTCCCCACGGGCCGAACAAGTATCTCCACGGGGACAAGCACCCGGATGCCGACCCTCCCGCAGCTATCACCGAGAGTGTCGAGAAGAAACACCCTACAGGTACAGAGCCATATATCAAGCTTGGCCGGTTGGCTGTCCTTCCAGACTATCGCTCCATCGGCCTGGCGAAGCTGCTCATCAATGAAGCTCTGGAATACGCAGCAAAACATCCTCAGAACATCCGGCCTCCGCCTTCGCCCACCAAGTTGGAAATTGCAAATCAGCTCGGAGGTGCCAGCGAAACCGTCGCTGCTTGGCAGGGCCTGGCCATGGTGCACGCCCAGGTCTCTGTTGTAAAACTCTGGGAGAAACTCGGTTTCACCGAGGAGCTACGAGACGCCTCCGGCGAGGTGGAGATATCCAAGGAACCGCACTGGATGGAGGAGGGGATTGAGCACGTTGGACTGTGGAAGAGGCTGAAGCTGGACACGAGGTTGTAGACATCCGCCCCACCGCTGACAATGCGTTGGGTTGCATCTTCCTAACATTTATCCTCCTCCCGCTCTGTCCTAAACATTCACTTCGTTGACACTTTGCTCACTGGGTTATCTAGGGAACAGGACTTCAACCCGATACTTGTTCCTCCCAAGTGGGGATGGTCACGAGGAAAGATGTTTGGGTAACAGTGTGCCGGGGTCCCTACAGGATTTTGCCATATTCACACCTGGCATCGTTCGGCATTGAGATTGCAGAAGATCAACACCATCATCACTGAATCAGCTATTACAGGCCTTTTCCACCTCTGCGCAACAGACCCGTTCGTTCACGATTCAGCGGAGGTTGCCAGCCTTGGACGATTGGCTGCGATTGTGAAGATTCATAAAGGTACATGATACGGAGGAGGTTAGCGTTTTAGATGACGGGATAGGAGGTATGGAGGGCAATATCGGTATACCCAGGGAATCGGCGCAGGAATGGATATCATTAGCAATAACAATCGGCCTGGAGCCAGATGCATCTGGCGACTTTTTCAGGGTTTGCTATAGGCCAGACTGGAATGGATGGCGGTGGAAACGTGGAGCAACCATAGACATCCATAGATCCATCTCCCTCTGTCAGTGTCAAGGAGGAATACAAGTATGAGCTAATCCTAGTTGGGAAGGTTTTCAACCTGCCCCAATGACCTCGTGCAACTACGCCCCAGAGTCACTAGGTAAGTATGTTTGATCTCACTAAACAGCTATCGGAACCGTGGCGAGCTTTCGCCCGTGCGCTTCGTTTGGTAGCATAGCTTCGCAACTGGACTATCTGATTGAATGTCCCCGCCAGCACATCATCGTGGACAAGCCTCAGCCCAACAACTCATCGTAGCCGTGAGCATCCGCCATATGCATATAGATGCGCAAACGCGTATGTGTACCTGACGTTGCTGAACGAACTGCCGTTGCCTCTGGATTGCTGACGAATAATGGTCGAAGGCTGTCTCGTAGCAACGGGAGAGTGCTCCCACTTTCTGGCTTTCGACATGGTTCGACTGGAACTGTGGTGGTGATGGAGGCGTACATGTGGGATGTGAGAGTGTTGCCGCTCTGCGTCGTCGGGTTCCGGTTCGGAAGCCGTTTCCATGTCGGCCGTATCGTAGGTGTCTCTTTCGGGGTCGGTCATGGTATCGCTTGTTTCAAGGCGCAACTGGTCGTCACTATATGCGGTTCCGCTTGAAGAGAGGTCTTGCAGTTCAATGTCCATGCATGTGTACATGGTGCGAGTACGAGGGCTTCCGGACAACATGGGTAGAAAGCAAAGGCGGGAAGAAACAGAAAATGGATATTTCGGCACCTAAAAACGACAAGTAAGGGGCACGCTGCTGATAAGGGTTTCCTGCTTTACAATTCTGTGGGTTGGTTGAGTTGTAGCTGGACAGCTGGCTAGTATACTGTTAGCTAGCAGCTAGCCAGCAAATTCCTAATGTCGATGCCAGCTTCATACTTAGCCGTATGCATCTGCAGCGGATTGCTGTTGCCAGACCCATTGACGCCCCCAAGCAAGGTGTTGGTGCCGATACGTGTCGGGTGCTAGCTAGGTTTGCTTCCGTGCTTGGAGCTTTGAATGGCTTTGATTTGGGTTGGGGGGAATACTGAAATGGAAGAAAGCCTGGCAACGGAAACTATGTAAGAAAGCTAGGGAGGGAGAGTGACGAAGGAATTGTGACATCTTTTAGTCTAAACCTACAATCACGAGTTAAGCGTACGCGACGGCCTAGGTACTAAGTCAAGGGGCAAACGCTACCGAACATGTCAGCAAACGAGCCTTGGAAGGCTTGTGAAATGGCCTTCACGTGCTCTGTGCCCCCGAGTGGGAAGATGTCCAAGGGGATTAGGATACTTCTGCAACCACAGCTTAGGCCATTGTGTGTACATGAGCAGCATCTGGGATTTCCTTTGTCCTCTGTTTCGAGAGGATGAGGTAATATGTATCTGTTGGATGCGCAGTGCCGCTACCGTACCTAGGTAATGTGAAGAACGCACTTGTGCTTTTGGAACATACACCAGGCGATTTCTCCTTCTCGGTCGGACTTGTTGGGCTTCGCTCTCGACAGCCAGCCCAGAGCTCTAAGGGTTCCCTTTTTTTATTGTGGGAGCCATGTCTACCCATCCCACTCCCGCATGTCAGAAGGCTCTTTCCCGTCTGGCTTCCTGTGAGTCGAGGGGGAGGGGTCTTTCCGAGGCCCACGCCTGCAGCTTCCTACCAGCGCTGCCTTTTGTTTACTCGTGCGCACGGCAGCAACCGCCAGCCCAGTCCTGCTTAAAAGACCGACTGGCCCCCTCAGACTTTCTCTCTTACACCAGCTCCATCGCTTCATTGGCATATCTCACCAGCCATATTCTTTTCCGTTCACTTACCGGTGTATACCATTTTGCCTCTTAGTTTGCAACTCCTTCACTCGTTCTCGGCCTGCAACACATCCGTCAATCATGTATGGGACACAGGTTTTGAAGTGGCTGACCACTGCCATCAACATCACAACTCCCGCCACCATCGCTACGCCCCCGACTTCAGAGACTTCCGGGTCCGTCGTCGCCAGAGCCGAGTGCGAAAATAGCCCGACTTCGAGACAATGCTGGACGGGGAACTTCAGCATCGATACCGACTTTCATCACACGTGGCCGGATACTGGTGTCACTGTTTCGGTGAGTACACTAGCTCTGTGGACGAAATGCAGCCTCGACAATTCTTCTTGCCGGGCAGTCTTGCTCTGCAGTGACGAAGCACTTCTGATATTGTGTGACGAGATGGCGTGGCTCTCGCTAACATGATCGCCAGTACGATTTCAGGATTCAGAACCGGACGATGGCGCCTGATGGAGTGCCAAAGTGGATGGCCGTTATGAACGGCCAGTTTCCCGGCCCCGTGAGTCCGACATGCAGTCTGAAATCAATTCGCTGACATCGATAGACCATCTACGCTGACTGGGGCGACACCATCAGCGTCAGCGTCACCAACGAACTCGAAAACAACGGCACGGCCATACACTGGCATGGAGTCCGCCAATTCGGGTCACCTGACATGGACGGCACCGCGGGCATTTCTGAATGCCCCATCCCCAGCGGTCAGACGCGGACCTACACGTTCAAGGCGACCCAGCACGGTACCTCGTGGTATCACCCGCACTACAGTGTTCAATACGGAAACGGCCTTGTTGGAGGGATTGTCATCAATGGCCCTGCCGTGTCCAACTACGACATTGATATGGGAGTTTTGACCTTCATGGACTGGTTCCACGAGCCCATGTAGGTTTGCATCTGCCGCGGCGTTGTTGCTCGATACTGACGTTTGTCCAGATTCGAAGTCAATGCGGCTACCCTGCATAGCTCTGGCCCGCCCACCGCCCAAAACCTCTTGATCAATGGTACCATGGTGTACAAAACCCTAGGAAGGTATCACGAGACCACGTTGACACCGGGAATGAGGCATCGGCTGCGCCTGATCAATACTGGCTTCAATAACCATGTCCATGTGAAGTTGGAGGATCACCCATTCGAGGTGATTGCGGTGGACTTTACTGCCATTGAACCCTACGTGACGGACTCGCTTTCCATTGGCATCGGTAAGTGATGTATCTTCTCTCTGATAGCTTTGCCTCCAGATTCGCTCTCTCGGGACACGGGAACTGACTCCATAAACCAGGTCAACGTTACGATGTCATCATAGAGGCCAACCAGACTGTCCGTGATTACTAGATGTTTGCGGGCACCGGTCGGTCGGACTGTGACGGGCCGAATGAGAACAACTCCACCGCCAGAGCCATATTCCACTATGACGGATCCACTACCCCGGTGGATATCTCCACGACTACCGAGTTACCAACGGGTTGCCACGATGAGGCCAATGTGGAACCGTGGGTCAGGACTGCGGTCCCACAGAATGTGCCCGAGGAACTATTGCTAGGCTTCCAAAGCAATGACACTACTGTTGGCGAGACACTGGTTCAATGGCTCATCAACGGTAGCAGGATAGCAGTAAATCACAGCTATCCGACGATGCAGGGTCTCATTGATGGCGTTTCGGACTGGCCGAAGGACAACAACGTCTACAAGCTTGGACAGGCCAACAAGGTACGTACCAGTGCTTCCGACAACGGCAATCACCAGCTGACTGATTTACACAGTGGTGGTATTGGGTCATCCAAGCCGGCGGGGAGACGGGACCCCCCGACCACCCTATCCATCTTCACGGCCACGACTTCCACGTACTTGGCTCGGCCAGAAACAGAACGTGGGACGGCGACATCAGCACCCTGCGCTTCTCCAACCCGCCCCGTCGCGATACCGCAATGCTGCCCTCACTGGGCTACTTGGTCCTCGCGTTCGAGTCGAACAACCCGGGGATTTGGCTGATGCATTGCCATGTGCCTTTCCACCAGTCTCAAGGGTTCGCATTGCAGTTCTTGGAGCGCGAGGATGAGATCTTGCAGATGATTGATACGGCTGCCGTTGAAGACCGATGTGTTGCTTGGCGGGAATTTGCTACGGCAAGGATTGAGCATACCCCTGGCGATTCCGGGATCCGTCTCCATTGAGGGGAGTGGCAAGTACATGAGCTGGATTCGCTGCTGGGCGTCGGCTTAGCGGTAGTGGTTGGGGAGTTGGTGGGGAGCTTTTGCACGCCGTCTCGAGCCTCCAAGTTTGTTGTGTCCGGGCGCCTGGGCGCTTGTTCTGGGTGGAGCACGGAGAGGGATAGATACCTTCCAAGGTTGTTAGCATAATGGTGACTTTCAGCGTGCGTTATACGAATATTTTGGTCTCCGCGTCAGCCTTGTGCTTGAATGCTTCTATCGGTCGGCTCGTCGGAGTCAGGCGGCAGTACATTATGTGCGCTGAGCTGTTCGAAGATATGAGAGGAGAATCTTAGGCCAAGAGGTTGAGTATCTTTGCTCCTCTTCATGACCACGAGAGGACGCGTACGATATCATCATCAGGTGCAGCTCGCTCGACGGGTGGAAGGCAAACGATGTGCAGCTTCAGGAGGAGTGAAAGTAGATATCGAAATGAAAATCACAATGAAGGCCTGTTCATGATCCAGAACTAGGATATCGATGATTTCTTCGGCTTCCATCGCACCATGGAACGATTCAGATCGTCACTATGATGAAACGTTTAGTCGGTGGGTCGACGGCATTTGTTGAGAAAACGTCTCGATCAATCAGCTGTGTACACGGGATCCATAGACCGTATCGAAATATTTCTCTCTTCTGCGCTCAAAAGTCCCCATATTTGATAGAAAGGACGACGCCTTCCAAAACACGCTGCGGCTGGACCGTGTTGAGAAATGCGACGGCACTGATTAATAAAGGGCATACCACTACATAATAGCGAGCGTACCAGTACACAGTAATAAGCCGGGGAGGCCTCTCTAGGTATACAAGTAGCAGCAGTGGAACCCCAGCGCCTGGGCAACCAGCCTCCCCCAGTTTTCGCACTGTAATCTTCGATTCTGCGGTATTGTAGTAGTCGGGTGGCGAATATCTCCAGATTCTGGCGTGGAGTAGTAGTTTGTTTCGGGTAGGCTAGCAGTTTAGTAGGAGAGCTTATGAGGTTCCAATTTGTATGTGATTTCCTCAGGAATAGAACTAGGACCCCAGGATCTTATAAGATGAAGCTGCTGATAAAGCTGCTGATGAAGCTGTAGATATCTAAGATGGAGGATAGAGGAGAGGGAGGAGGGGGAGGAGGGGGTGCCCGGGTAATACTGTGTAGGAAAATAGGGGGCGGCTGCCAAGGATGAATGTACCTGGTCATCCTTCCGCACCTCTGAGGCAGAAGTTTCATTATATCGCTCGAAATCCCCGCCAATTGCCCTCTCGAGATCCCCGCTAATTGCCCTCCCGCCGAGGAGACGTATGAGATATGGGATAGGGTATTTAATGGTTAAATAAGCGTGGAGTCGTTGGGTAGTAATTCAGATAAGGATCGCGAGGAGGATAGTAATAATATGTAAGGACTGCGAAAAGGATCGTAACGAGGATGAGGAGGATCGCCAGGAGGATCGTAAGGAGCGCCACCAACAGTCAAAGGAGCGCCGGGGTACTAAAATTCATCGTCAGCGGGTGGCCCCCGTAGCCGAAATACGAAGAGTTGCCATCTAAGATAGACTATCCAAACCTAAACTTCGATTGAGTATCGGATCGGCCAGCCATTTTCCCATAACAAAATCTGCGAAAACGGCCAGAAACACGCAAACTTTGAAGAAGCGCTGCATAGCTAACTTAGCAGGCTTTTAGCTAATTAAACCCTTGTTTTGTCACCCTTGCGACTCCGTGCGACCCCCTGCTTTTTTCCGTTGGACGTAGGAACTGGTATGCCCTCCATTATAAGTCCACTTACAGTACCGTGTACGTGATCGACCTATGAGCAGAAATATGGCTCTGAAATGGGGGCCAACATGAATGCTCCATTTCGTGGAACCGGACAGGCCCTTTATATATGGCAGGAGCCTCCACTGCATCCGTAGATAGTCAACAGGGCGATTTTTCCACTGCGACTCTCATCAATCACCTGACGCCCTGCGTCCACCATGTCCCTCCTTACCCACCAAGGAGTCCGCAATATCCAGGTCTTCGTCGCTGCGACCGTGGTCCTGACTCTGTTCTTCACCTTGAACCACCTCGGTGGAGATGCCGTCAGGGCGGCCGACCATGTCAAGCTGCCGGACAAGGTCAGTGGCCCAGTCGGTATTCCAAGCGCCGCCTCTCATGTGTCGGAACCGCCCGAACCAAAGCCAGCAAACGCGACGCTCGATTTTCAAGAGATTATCTACCTGAGCATGCCGTATCGGACCGACAGACAGGACCAGCTGTCGCTCATTGCTGCTGTGTCGGGGTTGAAGCTCACCATGCTTCCTGGTGTACGTGTGCATAAGCGGAAGCTCAAGTCAAAGGCTCCTTGCTGATGATCCCGTTTGGATAGGTTCCGGGAGACGGTATCCATCCCAAAGCCCTGCCAGGCCATATTGGGGAACACGATATTGCCGGAACGCCGGCGATGGGTATTTGGAGAGCGCATGCGAACGCATGGCGTTATATAATCGACAACGATATTCAGAGTGCGCTCATCATTGAGGATGACGTGGACTGGGACGTGAATATCAAGGACATCATGGGCTTGATGAACTGGCAGCTTCGATACAACAACACGATCCGGTGGGGTGCGGGCAACGTGCAGCAAGGCTGGAATGAGGACTGTCCTTATGGTAAGAAGGAATGGAATTCCTCGTTGCGAAGTCCTCTGTACTGATTCGAGCAGGCTGCGACTGGGACGAACTTTTCGTAGGCCAATGCGACGGCAAGCATAACCCTGAGCGCCTCGACCTGCATTCCGTTTTCCCCGACCCAAACTCGGACAAGTTGGAGAATATGCCCGATTGGGTGCAGAAAGATATGACAGAGGTGTGGAATCTTACTGAATCCGAGGGCATCCGGGTCCTCTCGGCCACCTTCCAGCCCATCTGCCTCATGGGATACGGAGTCTCGCGGATGGGCGCCATGCGCATGCTGTACAGAATTGGCGGCTGGCTCCCCTTTCAAGATCCGGTGGACCTCGAGATTGCAAGGCGGACGGCTGAGGGCGGTCTCAGCGGATACACTCTGACCCCTCCCGCCTTCACCTCTTGGCGTGTCGGCGGAAGCCAAGACTCAGATAACGAACCCGGCCTGGCCGCCCAGCCGGTGAATAGAGACGGCCCGTCCAAGGGTTTCAGCTTGGGGATGAAGAACTCGGTACGCAAACATCTCAAGACGTACTTTGAGAAGAATTACTGGGCCGATATGGAGAAGAACCGCGTTTTGCAAGAGGAGGACCGGTGAAATTCGATGAACCGACCTGCTGCATTTTCGTGACTCGTCTTATTAATGTGACGATCGATTTCGGGTTGTAAGGATTATAGAGAAAAGGAAAGGGTTTTCGGGCAACATAGCATGATCATGTCGGGCGGAGTTCTACTTACTTCCTTTGCCTTACTGCATTTGGGAGCGGCCAATCGTTGCGGCTGCGCTAGGTACACACTTTCTCCTTTGTCACACTTCATCATTGCTCTTTCCTCCTTACGGATTCATCTCCTTTTCTCCTTGTTTTGCAACGGCGGCCTTGGGCTCCGCCTTCTCGTGGAGTATTACATGTGGAACTAGGCGTCCGATACCCGGGGCAATCTTTGCCATCCAACTCAATCTTCATCCCAACGAACTATGTCTGAGACACAGGATGTAAAGAGTCAAGCTCTTTCTGTAAGATCATTGTAGAGCGTATGCTTCATTCGCAGTCAAGGCTTATGTTTACTAGCTTCGTTGGCATAAAAGTATGTGCCCCTCGCGCAACGACTCTTGCTGTGAGAGTTGCGGAATAGATCAAGGAAGATCGTTATTCGCCCTGGCCGCGGCCCTCTCGCGGATCTGGCTGTATACTCCTAGGTCCTTTCTCCTCGCCCATCTAGATGTATTGTGTGAGACGGGATTCCCGGTTAGGGAAGTACACTTTTACTTAACGACGCGTGTCAAGTGCAGCGGTGTAGGATAGGTATGTTCCTTCCTCCTTTGATACTGTGGGAAGACAAAAGACTGTTATCAAAAGCTAGTCTTAACAAGTACCTTGACGTACTAACCTGTTACAGTAGTAAGCACAATGTAATCTCAAACCCGGGACCTGGACACTTCTGTCTCATGTTAGCATAGCTGTACAAATTCAAGATACTCTGACCAGGCGCAATCCCTCCCTTCTCAATCAGCCACTCCGATTTCCCCCTCCCCCACTGACCCTGTTTTTCCCCACTCGGAGCCCAATCAACTCACCATCTCGTCAACCTCTTCCAACATCCTCTCCAGGCGGTGCATGCACCCTTTGCACGTACATTCCGCCTCCGTGGGAAAATACCCAAGCACGGAGGCATTCTTCACGTGCTGCCTGATTTCCCAGTTCACCCAGGCGCCCTGGTTCCAGTCGCTTGTATCCCCCTCCTCCTCTTCTTCTTCTTCCTTATCCTCCTCCTCCTCCTCCTCCTCCTCCTCCTCCTCTCCCTCCTTCTCTTCCCCGTTCTCAACCTCTCCTTCTTTCTCATCCTCCTCGTCCCTCTCCCCGTTCTTCTCCTGCCCAAAACCCTCACCCAGCTCTCCAACCCCATTGTCACCAGCAGCGAAAACCGCACCTAGTCTCTCTCTCCCTTCAGCCTCTTCCTTGGTCCTCGTCGCGATTGCACTTGCCTTCTCCCTCTCCATCTCAACCTCCCTCCGCCTCCTCTCCTCGTCCTGCTGCCACAAAAGCACACTGGCCCTATACTCGGCCCATTGCTGCGCGACGTAGGCGTATTCATTGTCGTAGAAGAGCCTCTGGATAGGGGAGGAGAGAACCGAATACGCGGTCTGGACCTATAGTTGGAGAGGGAACTGTCAGTGTAATCCTAGCACATCCACGCGGACACCACCGTTCCAGAGATTTGCGAAAAGGATCAATCACACATGCGTACCTGGCGGAACTCGACCGCGTCAATGGTCTGACCCGGAGCGATCTTGTCCGGATGCGTCTCCTGCGCTCGCCGGTGGTACGCGCGACGGATGGCTGCGGTGGACGCGGTGAAGGGGATGCCGAGGTCGGCGTAATAGTCGCGGGTTGTGGGCTCGGTCGGGGGAGCGGTAGGTGACATGGTGATGCGATGCGATGTGAGGATGCGCCAACGATATAATCCGTTGTGGTCTGAAGTCGCGGCAGAGTGTCGAGGATGCGGTCGTGGGAGAATGCAGGGGGAAATCCGAGGTGTAAACGCACGACAGGCGCGCGAGGTTGCGCGCGTTGTGTAAACATGGACTGGAGCGCGTCCTCCTTTTGCATGTTTTGATTGCTGCGTTGGCTGGTGGGTACGTTAATGACGCGTTTTCCTACTCAAAGCACGGGTACGTCGGTGAAAGACTGGACGCGAGAAGTACCACGTTGAGACTCCGGCAAGGCATGGAGGGCTCCGTAGCACTTTAGTTTGCTATTTACAATGCGTGTGGAAAGGGTTTTTATCATCTTAACCGTGGTCGCATTCAAAATCAAATCCAAGGTCGAGATCGAGTCGGGGCTTATGGGTGCGATCTAGACGTCCGTTGTTCCAGTACTGAGCAAGCCGGCGCGTGGCATTGAACTCGAGCTGCACTATGTTGAAGCCATGGGCCACTTGCCACATGATTAGGCCACGGCATAGACAGAAGCCATGCACACTCTTTTGTATTACCAGCAACGCTCAGCGTCCGTGTGTTCCTGTGCATATCGCTGGTGAAAATGAAAGCAGCAGACATACCATTTTCCTTCACTCTAAGAAAACAGTTGAGATAGGCCATAAGGATCCTGGAAAACGCCCCGGATCCATTCGATTCTATGCAGGAAGACTGGAAACCAGTTTCGGTCCCCGGATGCCACCGAGCAGGACCGGAAATCTTGTTCACCAGACTGCATTTCGAAGGCCCGCCACTCCAAGAACGCGCTTTACTCCCACTGTGTTCTGTAACTCCGCCTGGAGCCAGCTCATCCCACACACAGTGTCCGCCTTCACTGCCTCGAGTTGGGGAGGATGCTGATATTGCAGCATGAAAGTTACACATGAGCTCAACCCACGCTCGCATTCACTGCCAACTACGGCTCACCATGCCAGATGGATGCCCTCATGGTGTTATCATCCAACTTCAACCACTCGTCAGTCTCTGCGGTAGGCTCAACTGATACTGTCAATTGGGGTGATGTTTCAAGCACTCTTTGAGGTGTTCTCGAAGACCATCTTGACGAATCTGACAGCCGAAGGCTCCGCTGCCCTCGTGGAAAATACTGTTCAAGATGGTAAGCAGAATATTTCGAGAAGGAATCCACAGTCACTCTAGCTAGAATTAGATGTCTGCCACTAATATACCCGTCCTACTAGACTTAGTCAGCGGGTCAGCTTCTAACAAAGCCCCTGAAGGTATGAAGGACGAGTTTCGAGAGGAGCAAGAAGTTTATCCTTTCCTTGCGGCGTGGGCCCAGCGGTGTGGACGATAGCATCATAAGAGAGGACGACGGCTGGAGTAACGTTGGAATTATCTCGACTCCGATAGCCATTAATCTACGCAAAACCGCTGCTGATGAGTCGGTTGTCTGCATCGTTTCAGGACCGAATGCTGACAAGGAGATTTCGAAGAAGGACCAACAGTGGACCGATCTGATCTCAACATCCATAGGACTTCTAGACAGCGCTACCGAGGAGACTGTGAGTTGCGGCCACTCATTGACAGATGAAGGGCATGGTACATGAAGATATGTAGATGAAGAGTGGGGTCACATAGGCGTTGTCTAGCTTCCCAACCTGCTAGACCTATACAACTATAGACAAATTCTATGAAGTATATTCTTTAGGCCGCCGCGAGTAAGTTCTACTTGATATCTGCACTGTTTACAACTGTAACGAAGACATCCGCAAGTTCTTTCAACGTCATATCCGTGACCTCATCTCCGCTCGCCCAAGGAATGTCTCTATCCCCGACTCCATCTTCCACGACGACAACATCGTGCCCATGCTTGAATCCTTCCCGCGCGGTTGTCGATATGCACACATGAGCCATCTAACCAGTCAAAACGATCTTCTTTATACCCAAACACTTCAACGTCTCATCGAGCGAGGTTTCTATGAACGAGCCAGGGAACTGTTTCTAGATAACCTCCTCACCATCCTGCACGAACGCATACTGTCAGTTATAGGATAACAAATCTTTGTATCTACGGCTTGTACCTTGGGTTTAAGCTCCGCAAACTCTTTCAAACATCGATGTGCTTGTAGTACTCTTTCTTGCACGTCTCGCGCATTGGCGGAAAGCTAGCCGCATTAACCCACGTCGGCAAGAGACGAGACTCTCGACGAAACTGCAACCCTTGATTGTGGGGAAGATAGAACATAGGTTAAGGGGTAATGTCCTAAACCTTCTACAGGCAGCCTCGGACAGCCAACCAACGTCAACAGATCAATAAGAAATCCAAGCAGTTTTCTTTCGAATACTTGCTTAGCAGCCTCCCCGACAGATACTGTATAATTATCCTCGCGTCTAGAGAATAACTACGGAACATTGCAACCATCCGTGCTACGTTGCAATATCCCTGTTTTATAAGAATTTGGAAAGTTGAAGATAGGCATCTGCTTACGACTGCGAGGTGCAAATAATGTCCTAAGCAACCGTTCAAAAATTTAGGGAGAGGGTCGGCTGCCGGTCCCCTCCTTGATTATATCAACCTAACCGCCGGCACGGGCACCACTTGCGTGCGCGAAGTAGCTGTGGGTGGCAACTGTGGACAAATGTAGATGGCAACCCAGAGAGAAACATTAGAGTTCTACCATAGCTCGAAAAGGCACGGGTAACCGAGTGCCTCACCTAGACTTCGACTAGTGTGCCGGTATAGAATGCATGCTGTGTATGTGATGGCGTTCAAACATGAAAGGCTCGGCCTAACAGCATTCACCTTTTGAGCTGGAACGCTCGGGCGGATTTCGGGACCCCGCGAATAATTTGGAAATACTCGAGTGCTGGGTTTTGTTAGATGCAAACCCCCTGTTGTCCGCAAATCTAGGCTGTGTGTTCCTAACATACACAGTACCTACATAACGAGCCTGGACCCTTTCCTGACAGGAAGATGCTAAATCAGTTCCGCCATCCGCTTGGCTGGAACGGGCATTGCGTGGCTGACTCACTGCACCACCCCATGGGGTGTCCCGAGTATTGTGGTACGACTGTAAAATCTCTCAACGACGACGAGGGCCTGTGCTCCGGTTATATCTCAAAGTGGTGTGACATCGCCAGTTTCGATGAGAGCAGACGGGCCTCGAAGGAATCGAGACTCTGCCAGCGCCTATTCACATGTGTCTGTGAGACAAGTCGGGCACCAATCGCCTCCCTCGGCCCTGACTTCTCACTTCTCTTAACTGGGAACCAGCTCTCCTGCCGTTACCCTCAATTTCCTCTCAAAAATTGTCGTTCAACCTTTCCATTCATTCCTGTTTTGATCTTTCCTGCAGTTTTGTGCTCTCTTCTATCTCTGTTTTGCTCAGAACCTTACCGCGAGCTCATCGGCTATCGCTGTTGACCGAACCGCACATACCTCTTCCAAGAGTCGTCTGTATACATCTCTGCAAGCCTCGCCCATACAACGTAGTTTCCCAGGCGTCCTTTCTGCCGATCTTCCAAAGTGAGTTGAAACAACTTGTACTCTGTCCAGAGGTTAACTCTTATAGCATTCCGGCCAAAACACTTCGACACCGCAACGATGATAATCACGCGTGGAGTCTCCTTGACGAATTTCCTCGTGGCCTCATCTGCGCTAGGGTTCCAGGTGTTTGTTTTATATCCATGGCATCTGCGGCTAGACGATGATTTTGAAGCTTTGAAGAAGGAACATTTTCGGGTCTTGCGCACCGTTGAGGGTGCCCTACAGGGTACGCGCAGCGACGAACAATGGAAGAGTATTCGAGAGCAGCTCGGCGAGCTACGTGAGAAAAAGTCGATCTAAAGAAGTCGTTCTCATAGCAATGCTTATATTCCACAGCATAATGCCTAAGCTTCTAGCTTCCCCTATGTCCGATGTGCCTATGAAGACTGCAACTAGCACGATGGATAAACTCACAGGGCTTCCACTTTACGCAAGATATGCTTTCGCTGGTGCAGTTTGTTGCTCATTTACCCACGCCGTAATCACTCCTATCGATGTGTAAGCTGTTGATCCCCTTCAGAAAAAAAATTATCCTGTTTCTCATCGACTGACTGAGCCACTGGCCGAAGCATCATACGCTTTCAACGAAGCGCGAAACGCTAACGGGTCCTATAGTATCAAGACGAGAATTCAGCTTGACCCTGGGACGTATAACCGTGGAATGTTTCACGGTTTGCGAAAAGTTGCCGCTGAGGACGGAGCCCGGGCTCTTTTGGCCGGATTTGGCCCAACCGTCGCGGGGTATTTTGTGCAGGGCGCATTCAAGTTTGGAGGCTACGAGTTCTTCAAGCAACAAGCTATCAATTGGCTTGGGCAGGATGCGGCGTCCAGGAATCGCCACACTGTTTACCTTACCTCATCTGCCGTCGCCGAGTTCCTTGGTGATATAGCTCTCTGTCCTTTTGAGGCGGTTCGCATCCGCCTGGTTTCTGAGCCAACATTTGCTCCTGGTCTATGGGACGGTTTCAGCAGGATGACGAGGGAAGAGGGAATCAGGGGATTGTACTCTGGGCTGGGGCCAATCCTACTCAAACAGTAAGCACTCCTGACCGAATCTTCACAGTCTTCCGGGGCTTGGGTAACGATGTTTCCGTAGAGTCCCATATACAATGGCAACGTTTGTTGTATATGAAAATGTCTCAGGATTAGCGTACAGGGCGGTAGATAAATCGGCCGTTTCCAACCTCGCAGTCACTGGAATCAACCTTGGCTCGGGACTCGTCGCTGGTATGGCAGCCGCTCTGGTCTCACAACCAGCAGACACGATGTTGAGCAGGATCAACAAGGAGAAGGGTCGGCCAGGACAAAGAACGATCCACCGACTGTTCGAAATCGCAAGAGATCTTGGAATTCGCGGCAGCTACGCCGGTATTCGCGCCCGTCTGGTCATGGAGGGTGGTATGACTGCCGGTCAGTTCGCCATCTACGGCCACATCAAACAGGTACAGTGCCTCCCACGGTCACATAAAAACCTCAAACTAATGATGGCAAAGGCTGTCGGTACAACTGGCGGTGTCGAGATCATGTAGTCGGCTAGGGGCAAATACGCTACGAGAATCTTGTTCACTCCAAATGATTAAGGCTTCACCCAGTTGCCACACTACATTTTCGTGCAAAAACGAAGAACGCCACCCTTGTGGCGATACTGATAGTCTTGAGGAAGCGATTGAGCGACCCGCGCAGGGGATGAATTGCATTGCCTTGTTGGGCACCAGTATCCACGACATATACGATGGCACCATCTGGCTTTAGTTTCGGCGACTGGGATAGGCAATCCGTCAATTGCCATCCCAGTCTGAATCCAACGGAATGCCTTGTCTATTGAACTACAAATGTGGGATAAAGTTGAACCTTCACGATCGTATGCTTTCCAATGAGCGGCGATGCTAGCTCATACACGCTTTTGACTGGATTGTCCTCTTTCGCCCCTTACCCATAGGGAAACTCCGTCTCTGCGGCTCGAGATGAGCGAAAAATTCACAGTTCTGAGTACCATCAGACTGACTCGGTCTGACTCAGTCTCGCAGTTGTTCAAATATTGTGCATGCGAGTGTATTCCGGCAACCAATGCTCGAAGAAACCTTCGTGATCCCACCTCTGCGGTTTCTCCCATCAACCGCCGTATGGTTCACAAGTGAGGTGTGAATGTGAAGCTCGCATGCTGGTCCAATATTGTGACGCACAGTCCCGGATCAGATAATTGGTAACGACTTGTGTGTTCGACCTTGGTAGTAAGAGGCGAGCTTCGCGTGTGGCCTATACATAATCCTTGAAAGAGCTTTGATAAGGGATATCTGTGCGGGCCGTTTTGCGAACGAGGGACGGCTTCCCAAGCCTAAGCAAGCTCACCTGGCTTGCATAGCACCAAACTCCTGTTCCGAGTTCAAACGGTCGATGATATCGCCCAGCAAGGCCTCCAGCATCCCTTCCGTACGCATGAACGCCGCACCACTACTCATCACCAGAAGATGCGGTGTATTGTCGGATTCGTGGTGCCTTCCTTCAGATTTTGCAGAAGCAAAACTGCAGGAAATATGCGCCAATGACGTTCACATTTAGAGTCGACTTAAGACCCTCCGCAACGCTCCAACTGCGCATTGACCCGTAGGTCCTTTGCAGGTCTTTGTATCCCCGTTTTGCGGTTCACTTCACGGGCGTACATAAACTCAAATCCATCTCCCACACCTCTGCAATACCAACGTCACTAGTATCTGCCTCTATCCAGGCTTTAGCTTCTTGACTTCTGTAAATGATCGAACTACGAGGATCACCCGCGCCGCGTAACGAGCGAGGTGAATGGCGCATTCATAGCCGGAGCTAGTCTTGGAGCCAGTAACCATATATGTACGACCGGCAAATACGGATGGAGTGGAATTGGAAGTCGCTCGGATGGAGCCCAATAATGCTGCGAGAATCATGGCTTGCTAAGAGAGGTTGCGTGCACGAAAGACGATGTGCGCTGAATATTGCGAAGATGCATAGCATCTAGAAAATGCTGGAGTGTCCACATCCAGCAAGTGATTCAGAGCAACTTCTGTGGGCGTTTTTTGGGTACGTTCCCCGTTCTGCTCCTCCGACTTCAACTCAGTTTCCGCATGACCGTGGAGATAGCGGTTATATAAATGTAGATTTCTGTATTCAACCGCGCTATTGTGCTGATTATCTCCGATGCAGCAGGTTTAGAACGTTGCAAACAAAGTCAACCAACGAGATTGTTAACCCAATTGTGCGTTGCGCACTGTCTCTCCACCACGACTTGTTACTCATCGAGGCAAGTTAACTACAGAGAGAGCATTCGCATTCACTTGCTGTGAGCTAGACCGAAGTTTGACGTAGCTACACCTTCGAGTATGTCGATGTTCGCCTGTCTTGAAGATCTGAATATGTAAGGAGACAGTCTCCGTCACCTGAGCGATTCTGACCATCAACCCTGGGTGTGATTCCTCCCTTCCTGGCCCTGATCGTAGGGACCATTTGACCTTGCCTCCATCATTTGCCGAACGCAAACACGCCGCTTGTTCTCGGCAGCGTGGGAAAATGCCGCCATACGACCTATTAATCTGTCGATAGACTACTCCGTGGAGAACCCTGAAAGCGTCTACGACAAATAGATGGTCGCGACTTGCTCTTCCAATCAGCTTCCTAATGATTGATAGGAAGCGAGGTCCCATTTACCGGCACCTGAATCCCTGCTTCAGCATATGAGGAGTGATCGGCAGCAGCCATATCACCCTGCTGCTTGGTAGAAACAGCGAAGGCTTAAATGGACCTCAGATGCTCTTCTTGACTATCAACATCACTCACACCTCGTCATTCAACCAAATATCTGACAATGTTGTCCAGTACTCTTAAATCGGCTCTACTCACGATTGCACTCATTGCTGCATATGCGCAATCCATTGTAGCAGCAGAATGCACTCGAGAAGGACTCCTCTCTGCGGCATATAGTTATCTAGCCGCCCAGTCCACTGGCCAACTTTCCGCACTCAAGCTGTCGTCGACGAACTTCACCTACCAACAGAACAACAAGGTCTCGGATATTGCCAAAGGGCTTCTCTCGCAGTCATACAAAATTGACCTCAACCGTTCAACTGCTGATACCGTGGCTTGCGCATCGTACACCATGTGGATTTCTTCGACGGGAAGTAAGCCCTATGTAGTGGGCACCCAGATCAGACATCACGACAACGATACCTCAGAGATAACAATGATTGACACCATTGCGGCAACCACCGGCGACCTTTTCTTCAATGCGAAAAAGACCTTGGACTATATCAAAGCGGAGGATTGGACAACCATCATGCCGGCTTCTTCCCGACCGTCGCGCGACGTCCTCAAAGCGGCCGGGGACGCCTACCTGGATATGTGGACTGATGCGAAGGCGGCGGACAGGATTCCCTGGGGTACGGACTGCGAAAGAGTCGAGGGTTCGATGTATACGAAGCCATGTGGCGGATCTTTGCCTCGGGGCGGCAGCAAGAAAGCCAACGGCATGCGAAGATACGTAATCGATGAAGAAGCAGGCAGTGTGGACGTCCTTTGTCAGTTTGATAGCTTGGGGAACATGCCTGATAGCCACGAGATTCGGATTGTCGCAGGGAAAGTTAAGTACGTGCACACGATTACGGTAGGGAGAGTAGGGTAATTAGGTACTTCTCGAAGCTGTTAACAAATAAGCTAGCGTACAGGGTTCCTGATCACCCAGGGTTCCTGATCACTTCCCAAATCGCGCACCCCTCAGAGAAATCGTGATTATTTCAATCAACCTAGTTACAATTGCCACTCTGTACACATAGATTGCAGAGTTTTTGCAGCTGTTTCAGCTGCAACTCTCTCTGCTTCTTTTTCTCTAGGATTACTACTGTTTTGCTCCTGTAGAAGAGCAGATGCCCGTACTGCTATCATAATAGTATCTACATCTGCAAAGCATTGATTTGGATCCATGCGAACTTTCTTTCATGGCTGTTGAGGCTTAAGAGCCTCGAGTTGACTCTGCAATCTTTTGTTCTCTGTTTCTAACTCTGCTGCTCGTGTATTTGCAGTTGCAATTGCCTTGCCTGCTTTCTCAAAGAGCTGGTGAACCTTGCGGCCTATACTCTGCTCTCTGTGAAGTGCTC